>NC_012876.2:16011526-16109133 GCF_000003195.3 Sorghum bicolor | reverse complement strand
AGATGAAGACAAGGATGTGAGAGATGCTCATGAAGACACTCAAGTCACTCATGAGCAAGCGGTGGCACAAGCACAAGATGTTGATGCTCCCCAACCAACCCCTTAAGTGGCGCCAAGAAGAACATCACATCTCCTTCAAGATCACTCTCAAGATCTCATCATCGGGAGTCCATCACGTGGTGTGACTACTCGTTCTAGACATGCTCTATTTATTGAACATCACGCTTTTGTGTCTCTTGAAGATGAACTAAAAACTATAGAGGAAGCTGTTGACGATCCTTAAGTATCAAATTTAATTAAAAAATGAACAAAGAAAAGGATCCAAATGAAATCAACATCTAGACTTAGAGTTTTATCTAACAGAATTCCACGAGTTTTGGTGTTTGTCTATTTCTGTAGGGGGTTATTAGGAAATACGGAAGAAAGGCCCACACGTTGGGATTACATAGAGATATTAACGTGCCGCGCAATTATCTTACATCTAGAAGACTCCAGAAGCCACGAGAAGGAAGCGGAGGCCGAACGGGGCCAGGCACTGGGCGCCCGCCCAGTTGCCCTGGGCGCCCGCCCCCTCTCTGAGTCTAATCAGGACTCTCTTTCAGGAAAGATCTCCACCGACCTAAAGGATCAAGGATAACCGTTCAATCAATGTCGGTTTGATCCAACGGCCCATATTCACTTGAAGGGACTATAAAACCAGACCCCCTAGCCCATGGAGGAGAGAGCCTCTCAACCCTAATTCATTATTCCTCAAGGGAGAAGAAGCCTCTGATCAAGATTAGAGCCACCACATCAATTAGATATCTAGATTAGCATAGCTACATAGGATTAGAACTAGAAGGAGTCAATCTTCGATTGGTTTCCGGATCTGTCAGGACGATTCTTGGTAATTTTCTAATTGTGCTTCTAATTGTTCTTCTAATCATCTTTGTTCTTCAATATTATGAATATGACTTTGTTCTACTTCAATATATTGCTTATGACTTTGCTCTACCTGTTTATATTCAAGATTATATTGTTCTTAGTTTATCATAGTTATGTACTTGGCTTAGTTAGATTGGATCTATATACATGCTTAGGATCGTATAGCGTTTATCCATCGGATCCGTGGGTAAATGATAGATATTGTATAGGCGTGGTGCTTATACCGTATTTATCTGCGATTGTACCCAATATGCCAGATCGTGGGGTAGTTCGTGATAGTGACAGCTTCATTGATTCTTATATAGTCCCCCTCTCGTGTATTGGGCTGGCAGAGCAACATTATTACAGGGGAGTGATTGCTATGTTTCTCATTTACCTTGCTAATATCACTATGCATGGGCGTAGTCTTGTCTCGCAATGATTGCTAAGTATGCTTGCACTAACTATGATAATGCTAGACTATATAGTTGAGAATAACTTAGGAAATATTCTTGTAGTTCATTCTAATACCATGCTAATGACTTTCTAGAGTATCTAATTGAGGTGCTTATCGTATTTATTATGTGGCTAGTTATGCTGATCAGATTAATTATCTTTGTCACTATTCATTAATTCATATATCTTTTATGTGACACTTATCCCTGTATGAAAGAATTAGATACAATGTTCTCAATTATACATGCAATGATAGATACTCAATCTCATATTCTATTCTGTAATCAATGTTGATGATTACTAATCCCTTCCCAGTGGTAAAAATATAAATAACAATACATGGAATACTTCCCAGTTAAAATGCTACATCGGTATTAATCTGTGCGCTTGCAGATCCCATTCATTATTTGTTTAGAAGAGCTATTGCATATTTCAATACCGCGTCTCTCATGTCATGCTGGGGATGTGTTGATGCAAAAGCTGATCTGCAAACACAAAGGGCTAATACCCGATTCAAATGTTAAGGCGTGCCAGCCGATTTGACCTTACTATCGGCAAAGGTGGTAACTCGAATACTTTGGTCCTGACAACAGCGATGCGCCCGGATGTCACGGCCAAGAGGTACTCACGCGGAACTCGAGAATACGCCGAGCTTAAGTCGACGAATTCCTAAGAACTCGTAATAAAAAGGAAAAAGTATGACGAAGTCGTCGAAAAGTAGATGCTAAAATATGAGTAAAAACTTGTGTTTGATTGATTGATTGATAGATTGATTTTACAAAGCCCGAGGGTCTACATTTATACCCTGCTCAAAGAGCTGCAACCAGACACGACTAGAATTCGAATTCCAAATTTAAACAGAGTTCGTGTACAAAACGATCTAAATAACTAAGGAAAACGTAAAACTATCCTCTCGTAACAAACTAGGACATCCCCATAAGCCGATCGGCAACTTCCAGATTCTCCCTCTGTGTCATCGGCAGACTCCTCTGTCATAGCCATCGGCACAAACACATCATCACCTATGGACTTGGTCACATTCAACCATCCTTCCATCGGCAACCATCTTCATCGGCAACTCACCCTGTAGATCAAGCACTGCCGTCTTATCTTGCCGACCTACACTTTACCAATCATGGACACGTGCCCAAAAACGGTGTCAACACATGCCCCCCAATTTCGGAGAATGAAATCATTAATGCTCCGAAATTCTCTGCAGTAATGATGCCTTCCCGCAATTAATGCTCCCAATTTAGTAACCGACAGCCTTAACCTGGACAACTCCGATCTTATTCCTCTGCAGATTCCTCGAAATCCTCAACTTCCCCAAACGGACATTTCTAGTTTAGTCGCACATCGGCAATATTACTGTTACAGGGACTTGCTGATGAACGTCCATATGTTATCCTCCCAAACGGCTATCTCCATGTTACCTGCCCATCGGCAATATGACCGTTACAAGGCGCTGCCGATGGACCGACCAGGAGATATCGCACAGTGAAATATCTATGGATGATGACCGCTTCCTATCAAATCACCTGCACAATCCCTTGATTATCGTGCGAACAGTTACCATATCTTCCTGAGCACCCTCGGGTTTCTCGGATGCGGCAAAGAGATAAGTCAAATTTGCCCTTGCCCGTTTCGTCCTATAAATAGTTCCTTCTCGGGTACTCCTTCTCCATCACATCATTCCACCATCCCAACTTTTACTTTTCCAGCGGCGGTGCCATTGAAAATCATCAAGACCTCCGACAAGCACTCCTCCTCATCAACTCCGGTGCCCTCAAACGCTCTCCTTGCTGCAAGATGGCCATTAACTTCGTCGTTCCTGAGGTCAGATCTCCATCTCATCTCCTGTACCTTTTCTCGCATTCCTGTTCATCCGCATTTCACTTTACTGAATATCTTCCCTTTTCTTTTCTTCGTATTTTTATTCCCCAAAACGCTAGGAGTTGTCCAACAAAATTGTCATCCCCACCGATCAACCACACCTTCAGTGCCTCGGCCCTCTAGGGAATCCAGATCCAACTGACCTTATCAATGCAGAAACCAACAGGATTCCCTTTAGAGCCGAAAACTTTTCTTTAGATCTGTGGAAAGACACCTTTCGCTCTTGGCCCAACCCTATTGTAGGGTGGAAAGACTGGTTCTTGAGAGTCAGTAATTCGAATGAAGTCCAGTGGGGTGAAAGGAAGCTAGCCCAATGCATCAGGCTATCCATTGCCGATATGCACAAGAACGAGTCGCTGTTGATAGTTGCGTCTTATTTTTGGTCAGATACCCTTAATGCTTTCGTCTTTGGCCACGGTCCTGTTTCTCCCACTCTTGCCGATGTAGCTATGCTCACTGGTTTAGACGTTTCTTCTGCCGATAGCACCCACTTCTTTGATACCGCCCCTAGTGCCAAAGTGGAAACTAGCGCTATCGGCGGTTGGTCGGGGTACATTCAGAAGTACCGTGGGAAGGGGCCTATCACCACAAAGGAACAAACCACCTTTCTGAATATGTGGCTGGACAAGTTCGTATTCTGTGGTCGATCGGCAGGACCGACTTCTGTCTATCTATCGGCAGCAGAGAGACTGGCTAACGGTGGCCAATTTCCTCTCGGCCGATACTTGCTTGGCGCTGCTTACCATCTTCTCCATCAGGTAGCCCAAAAACTCCTGCTTGGTCAGTCTATCGGCAACTTGGGAGGTCCCTGGTGGTTTATTAACATGTGGCTCAATCTGCACTTGCATAAGCGCCTTGACTTCAACTTGTTCACACAGCATTTCCCAAGAGATATAGCCGAAAATCATGTGTTGGGCGAAGAGGAATCGGCAACACGTGCCCCCCTGAATTTTGGCGAAGCTGCCATAGTTCTACCTGGTTCAGGGAGTAATCCGGATCAAATCGGCCGATTCTTCCAGACTCTGTATGAGGGATTGGCCAGAGATGAACGACCATGGTTGGCTTATGATGACCTAGACAGCATGCTCCCTCTAACCTTCAATCCATTTGATGAAGCTCTTGACAGGGATAATGAGGTGATGATAGCAATTGTGACTCCCAGAGCCATACCAGTGAATTTCTTTGGTAGCACAAAAACTTCTCCCCAAACCTATGAATTTTACAATCCATCAGCCTTAGCCCGTCAGCTAGCTTTCGGCCAGTTGCCGATTGCACTTCCTTATGCCGATGTGATAAAACCCAGAGAACCCATCACCAACCTCCTCGAGTGGACTCGAGTAGCCCAGCTACCACCAAATGCCGATACAGATGTAGATCTGTTAGAATGGGTCCCAGCTGCCTTTATCACTCAGGCATACAAGCTATGGTGGGCAGAATGGAAAGAACATCTATTCTGCAGATCGGCCCTCTCATACCGCGACATGATCGACCCCGAATACGAAGTCCCTGATGACACTGTAAGTATTTTAAACCGATGTCTCATTTTTCAATACTATTTCCATCGGTAACTTACCCCTGTATTCCTTTTGCAGGTTGACAACATCCCCCCATCGGTTAGCAGGAGTGGCAAGCCGATCGACTTGTTCCCATCAGGCCCGATCTCCTCAATCGGCCACAATGCTCCCACTCTGGCTTCCATCGTGCATCGGGGTGTGCGCCTCAAGAAAGTCACCACCAGGAAAACTCAGACATCGCCATTGGTAGCTGCTTCCACTCTGGCGCAAGCTTTCAAGGCAATATGCCAAACCCTTTTCATTTATGCTGACTATCTTTGTATCGGCTATCTGTGCTCATAAACTCCTTTTTGTTGTTGCAGCAAACTGGTGCATCGGCAAAAGCCAAACGCCAAGGTACCGATGCCCCCCAGTCTAGCCAGCCAAAGAGGAAGGGCACCCAAGGTGCTAAGGCTGGAACAAAGCGCCAGAAAGTGGCAACTCCCCCTCCTCCTCGGGTGTCTCCAATCCCGGTGGAATCTTCCCCTTCTTCGCCAGAAGTCCAGACACAGCAAGCACCATCTCCTCAACCAATGCAGGAAGCACCACCGATGGAAGAACCCCAGCAGGAAGAACCTCAAATAGAAGGTACATCAGCTGACGTGGGTGAACAAACAACTGGCCCGGCAGGTCCAGTTATATCATCGGCGGTTTCCTCGATTCAGACAACTGTTGTTCCTCCTCCAGGTAACATATTTCAACAATACTTCCGCCGATAAACTTATTCTCATTTAGTCTCATAACCCTTCCTGTCTTCTTTCAGTCGATATCGTTCCATCGGCAACACTTGCCGATCAACCTGCAGCTCCATCGGTATCTTTGAGTCAAAGGCAAGAAATTGCCTTGAAGCAAGTAAGTCATCCAATTTTTCCACCAGTATCGTCTGCCGAAGCTTTGACCATAAAAATGACTTATTTCATTCTCATTTTCAGGAGCAAGATTCTCCCGATAGCTTATTCTCCTTCGCCATTGATATCTTCGAAGAAGAAGGTGAGGAAGCAAGCTCCTCTCGGGCAATTGGGACTGTATCGGCAGAAACCAGGGCTAAGCTGGAGGAGCTATCGGCCATACTTCATCAAGACACAGCTCATCTGGTCAACGATTCTGACCCCGCCAAGGCCCTGTTCAAGACCCTTAGAGGCCAAATTCCTGCCGATGCTGAAGAAACCCTCTTCCATGCTGCACACCTAGAAAGCCGCTAGCTACAGTACCAGAGAGCCACTCGACGCCTTGCCGATAGAGCTGCTCAAATCCAGCTTTCTGAGGAGATGATGAAAGAAAAACTCTTAGCCGATGAGAAACATAAGAACATCGGCACCTTAAAGTCCTCAGGTGATGCACTGAAGCAGAAAGTATCTGATCTATCGGCAAAAAGAGAAGCTCTACTGGCCGAACTCAAGCAAGTAGAGGATGCTCTGTCCCAAGCCCAGCAAGAAGAAAGTCAACTACCGGAGACCATCAAGCACCTTGAACAAGAACGAAATGTCCACGGTCGCAAAGCGCTGCAGTTGAAGAGGAAGCTGAAGCCGATAGAAGGTTCTGCCGATAATGATATCAAAGAGATAGAAACAGCTAACTAGATCCGGCTGCGCGCCATATCGGCAATCCAAGCGCTGCTGAACATCTAAAGCTTTCATCGGCAACACACCTTTGCTCTTCTGCATTTCAACTTTTAGTCTAGCCGATAGGACTGTTGTCGGCATCTTTTGAAACATTAAGTTTACCCCCAAACATTTAAATCCAGCCGATAGGAGTGTTATCGGCACTTAAACTTTTATGCATCGACTCATATGCTGGGGTAGTACTTCTTCAAATATTTGCCATTTAATGCTCTGGGAAATTCAACTCCTTTGAGAGTTTCTAGAATATAGGCGTTACCAGGAGCCGAGTGTCTTATCCGATAAGGACCTTCCCAATTAGGAGACCACTTCCCAAACTTCGAACTTTTAGTCCCGACTGGCAAAATCAACTTCCATACCAAATCCCCATCGGCAAACTCCTTAGTCTTTACTTTCTTATTATACCATCTAGCAACTCTCTTCTTATTTTCTTCTATACTCATTAAAGCCTTTAACCGATGCCCTGCTAAATCATCTAACTCATCGGTCATCAAAGTGGCATAATCATCGGCAGCCAATTGATCTTGAAAAGATAATCGCCTAGATCCAGCCTTAATCTCCCAAGGCAACACTGCATCATGTCCATACACCAATTGATAGGGTGACACCTTGGTTGATCCATGACAAGCCATCCGATAAGACCATAGTGCTTCATTTAACAATGTATGCCATCACTTAGGATTTTCTTCAATCTTTCGTTTAATAAGCTTGATAATTCCTTTGTTAGACGCCTCGGCCTGCCCATTGGCTTGAGCATAATAAGGAGAAGAATTCAACACTTTAATCCCCATACCGATTGCGAATTCATCAAACTCCCCCGATGTGAACATAGTGCCTTGATCGGTAGTGATTGTCTGAGGAATCCCAAATCGGTAAATAATGTGCTCCTTTACAAAATCAATCATATTAGCCGAGGTAACTTTCTTCAAAGGAATAGCTTCAACCCATTTAGTAAAATAATCGGTGGAAACTAGAATGAACTTATGCCCCTTGCTAGATGGTGGGTAAATCTGGCCGATCAGATCAATAGCCCATCCCCGGAACGGCCAAGGCTTTATGATAGGATTCATAGCCGATGCAGGTGCCCTTTGAATATTACCAAACTTTTGACAACCTTGACACCCCTTGAAATACTTAAAGCAATCCTTGAGTATGGTCGGCCAAAAATATCCATTCCTTCTAATCATCCATTTCATCTTGAAAGCCGACTGATGTGCTCCACACACTCCTTCATGGACTTCTCCCATTAAACTTCTAGCTTCATCATCACCTAGGCATCGGAGAAGAATTCCATCGATAGTTCGATAATACAATTCATCTTCGAGGAGCACATACTTGGTTGCTTGAAATCGAACCCGTCTTTCAACTTTCTTAGATGGAGTTTTCAAATAATCAATAATTTCTTTCCTCCAATCATCGGCACCAATTGCCGATATTGTATTAATCATAGGCTGATATCCTGAGGCATGCTGAGCTAACCGATTGGCCTCTTCATTATGCAACCGAGGAACATGCTCTAATCGGAAATCTTTGAATTCCTTTAATAGTTGCATGCTTCTTTCGAAATAAGTTATGAGAACTTCACTTCGGCATTCGTAGCTCCCGGCCAATTGATTTATAACTAACATAGAATCCCCAAAAATTTCAACAGCATCGGCACGAACTTCTCTTAACAACTCCAATCCCTTGATCAGAGCCTGATATTCAGCCTGATTATTTGTCGATGTAGCAACAATCGGTAAGGAAAACTCATACTTCCTCCCCTTGGGGGAAACTAATACAATGCCGATTCCTGCCCCCCGGTCACATGTAGATCCATCAAAGAAAAGCGTCCAAGGCACAACTTCCAAGGCTTCCACTATACCGCAATGCTGAGTCACAAAATCGGCCATAATCTGTCCTTTAACCGCCTTAGCCGATTCGTAGCGCAGATCGAACTCCGACAGTGCCAAAATCCATTTACCGATCCTGCCACTCATAATCGGCATAGATAGCATGTATCGGACCACATCATCTTTGCAAACAACAGTGCATTCGGCCGATAATAAATAGTGCCTCAATTTAATACACGAAAAATATAAGCATAAGCATAACTTCTCAATGACCGAATACCTGGTCTCAGCATCAATTAATCTCCTGCTTAAGTAATAAATTACACGCTCTTTCCCTTCAAATTCTTGAATCAAAGCCGAACCGATAACCGTCCCATCGGTAGACAAATATAATCTGAAGGGCTTTCCCGGCTGAGGTGGAACTAGAACTGGAGGATTCGCTAGATATTTCTTGATTTCATCCAAAGCCAACTGCTGCTCTGCTCCCCAAATAAATTCTTGATCGGCTTTCGACTTAAGGAGAGGACTGAAAGCACGAATCTTACCAGACAGATTGGATATAAATCTCATAATAAAATTTACCTTGCCGATCAAAGATTGGAGCTCAGTCTTATTGGTAGGGGCCACTATTTTATTGATGGCATCAATAGATCTCCGACTAATTTCAATCCAGCTTTGATGTACCATGAAACCAAGAAACTGCCCTGCCGATACACCAAATGCACACTTATTGGGATTCATCTTCAATCCATGCTTCCTTGTGCACTCTAACACCTTCTGTAAGTCGGCAAGATGTTTTGAGAAATCCCCAGACTTAACCACCACATCATCAATATAGATCTCCACCAGCTTGCCGATGAACTCATGAAATATAAAATTCATGGCTCTTTGATAAGTAGCACCAGCATTCTTCAACCCAAAGGTCATGACTATCCATTCAAATAACCCAACATGACCAGAACACCTAAATGCGGTTTTTGGAATATCTTCCTCTGCCATGAATATTTGATTGTACCCTGCATTGCCGTCCATAAAGCTGATAACCCGATGACCAGCCGCGGCGTCAACCAACAGATCGGCAACAGGCATTGGGTATCCATCCATCGGCGTAGCTTTATTGAGATTCCTGAAATCAATGCACACCTGAAGCTTCCCGTTTTTCTTGTAAACCGGAACGACATTGGAAATCCATTCGGCATACCGACACTGCCGAATAAACTTAGCTTCAATAAGCTTAGTGATTTCAGCCTTAATATCAGGTAGAATATTAGGATTACATCGGCGAGCTGGCTGCTGATGTGGCCGAAATCCAGACTTGATGGGTAACCGATGTTCAACAATTGATCGGTCTAAACCAGGCATCTCGGTATAATCCCAAGCAAAGCAATCTTTATATTCCTTTAACAAATTGATTAATTGCTGCTTACACTCAGGATCTAACTTGGCACTAATAAAAGTAGGCCTGGGTTTATCACCATTACCTATATCTACCCCTACCAAATCATCGGCCGTGTGAATCCCTGGCCTAACTTTCCATCATCGGCGAACCTATCCATTAAAAGCCATCGTCGGAACCGACTGCTTGGATCGGTGGAATTTCGTAATCGGCAACTTTGAGAAAATCTTTCTCCCAAACTTCTCCTGAAATGCACTTGGTCCTCTCATAGGTATCTGCCTCTGCCGATGCAATGACATAAGAAGAATCCCCCGGGACAATCTCAATCTTGTCACCTACCCACTGAACCAGGCATTGGTGCATGGTAGACGGGATGCAACAATTGGCATGAATCCAATCTCTTCCCAACAATAAGTTATAAGCACCCTTTCCACTGATTACGAAGAAAGTTGTCGGCAAGGTTTTGCTGCCGATGGTCAACTCCACACATATTGCCCCTTTGACTGGAGACACGTTTCCTTCAAAATCCTTGAGCATCATATCGGTCTTGGTCAAGTCCTGATCTCCTTTTCCAAGCTTCCGATATACTGCATATGGCATAATATTAATAGCAGCTCCACCATCAACTAGGATCTTGGTCATTGGCTGCCCATCAATCCTTCCTTTGACAAACAGAGCTTTGAGATGCTGTCTCTCGTCATCGGCAGGTTTCTCAAAGATAGCCATCATCGGATCCAGAGCCAGCTGAGCTATCTGATCGGAAAATTCCAACTCATCATCACTGGATGGCGCAAGAAACTCCATCGGCAACATAAAGACCATATTAACTCCTGCCGATGGACCTCCTTTCTTAGGATTTGACTGCTGTTGATCCCCAGACTGACCAGAATTTTCGCCCTTGTTTAGCTCCTCCTGCCTTTCACGCTGCAATCTCCTTTTCTGTGTCTTGGTCAACCCTGCAGGACACCATGGAGAGAGTGGCTTTTGCCTTGCTGCCGGGCGTCGGTTCTCTCTTGACTCCATACGATACGTGTTAGCATCCCTGCAAAATATAAACTCATCGGGAATTCGCGCATTAGCCATCTCTTCGAGCTCTTCCTGGTTCCTGGGAAAATATTGGACACGATCACCAAGCCTATCGTGCACGTTAGTCCTGCCACCCAGCCGATCATGAACCGGCGTTCTTCCTCTGATCGGCCCATCAAATCGCCGATTGTCCTCAGGATAACGCCGATCAGTCCTGTCGTACCGATCATAACCATTGCACTCAGGGCAGTTTCTGACAGTAGGAAGCTTAATATTTTCCTCCCAACAATGGATGAAGAACGGGTAGTTCCAATGATCTCTATGCCGATTCCACTCCTGTCGGCGTCCTTCTTCCTCCCATCGATAATCTTCTTGCTGGCGCCGATACCGACTTTCCCGTTGTTGCCAGTTTTCTCGAGGTCTTCTACGAGTTACAACGATACCAGACCGAGGGGGTCTATCCGAACTGGTTCGTGTCTGGACTAAGCCCTTACTTTGTGCATCGGCAGTAGTAACTTGATGTTGAGGATCTACCGATGCACTTTTCTCGGCTATTTCCGATGTTAAGACCTTGGCCTTCCCCTTGGCATCCAACATGTTTGTCGGGAAAGGATGTTGGTCTATCTTCATCGGCTTCTGGGTCTTGGAACTGTCAAACTTAATCCTCCCAGACTCTATTGCCGATTGCAGCTGCTGTCTAAAAACTTTGCATTCATTAGTGTCATGAGAAGTTGCATTATGCCACTTGCAATATTTCATCCTCTTTAACTCCTCAGCCGATGGGATTACGTGATTAGGAGATAGCTTGATCTGTCCTTCCTGAAGCAGAAAGTCAAATATCCTATCGGCCTTAGCGGTGTCAAAAGCGAACTTTTCTGGTTCCTTCTGCCCAAAAGGGCAAGACATCGGCTTCTTGTTTTTCACCCACTCTGCCAAGCCGATGACTGGTTCCTCATCAGAATCGGAGCTCGTTGCTTCATCAACAAATGATACTCTCTTGTTCCATGCTCTTTTGGGCTCGAAAGGTTTGGCGTCTTGATCAGAAATCCTCTGCACCAAATGACTTAAGCTTTCAAATTCCTGAGAAGCATACTTATCCCTGACATGTGGCAATAAACCTTGGAAAGCCAAATCGGCTAGCTGCCGATCATCTAGAATCAGGCTGTAGCATTTATTCTTAACTTCCCGTATCCTCTGCACGAAACCTTCAACCGATTCATCATTGCGCTGTCTTAACTTGACCAAATCGGTGATCTTCTTCTCATGGACCCCGGAGAAAAAGTATTTGTGGAATTGCTTCTCCAGATCGGCCCAAGTAATTACTGAGTTGGGAGGTAATGATATGAACCAAGTAAAGGCCGATCCAGATAATGATGATGAAAATAGCCGAACCCTCAATTCGTCCCTGTTACCGGCTTCTCCGCATTGAATGATGAACCTATTGACATGCTCCATAGTCGACGTATCATCCTGCCCAGAAAATTTGGTAAAGTCTGGTACCTTGTACCGATGTGGAAGTGGGATCGAATCATACGCGGGAGGATACGGTGTCCGATAAGAGTAAGTATTGACTTTGGGTTTTATCCCAAATTGATCTCTCATTACTTCAGCGATCTTATCGGCCCAATATGCATCGGCATCCTGCCGATGAGGCAGCTGCGGGTCTAGCACCTGGTGGCGAGCCTCCACGTGTCTGTTTGGGGCATGATCTGCACGGAACATCGGGTCGATCATCTGGCCCCCAATTTGCGGACCACCAAACTGTTGTCCACCGACCTGCTGCCCCCCGAGTTGCTGTCCAATATTCATTGGCTGGCTGGAAATCCCTTGACTTGGGAATCCGGGATAGACCTGTCCTTGCTGGAACCCTGTAACCTGGTAACTCTGTGGAAAAACTTGCTGTCCAAGCCACCCATTATTAGCGTTCATCGGCATAGGTGCTGCCGATGATTGGTAATTAGGTACCATCATTGAATTGACATATCCTGACTGGGCCATAGACCTCTGTTGCATCAGCATTGCATCTGCCGATGCATTAGGCATCTGGAACATCGACTCTTGAGGATTCCCAGGGTGAGGTCTTGCAGTAGCAGTTGTCGTGTACCGTGGACTCTGATTCAACGGCGCGTTGGGAGGCGCCGATGTCATAGGAGTCTTGCCCCTCATGTCGTTTATCTGTGATGTACCTGGCGTCAATTCTGGAGGCATACCATAACCCCACCAGTTAGGAGGAAGAGTCAACCCTGACATTGCCGATGCCAACATATCTATAGTCAGCCTATTCTGCCCACCTGAAGTCTGCGGGTTAGTTGTCATCGGCACAGATGGTGCATCGGTAGCTCCCGATGTATTTGGAGGGACAACAGATTGTGCACTTGCAGCCGTCAAAGCAGCCGATGGAGCCGTGACCTCTGGTGCCGTTGGCTGATGATGAGAGGGGCCCACATAATCTGGTGGGATCTGTCCTTCCTTGAAAGTTCTTGCCACGGCATTAAAAACCGTATTAGACAGTACACCAGCTTGGTTGATCAAAGCCCGGTTGATAGCACTGTCAACCATATCTTGAAGCTTGCCAGGATTGGCTTCGAAAGTAACCTGCCGTGGTGTCGGCAGTGCATCTTTCTGGATCACCTCGCCGCTCCTGTTTATGCTGAAAGACCTCAGGCATTGCAGCTTGAACTCTTCCATAGCTTGGGCAATAGCTTGCTTCTGCTCATCCTTGAGATTGGCCTCCGTCACGGTGATGACGTTTTCTTGATCAATTGACATGTTGATCTTGATCTTGAATCTGGTCCCACTGGGCGTGCCAAAAGATGTGTTGATGCAAAAGCTGATCTGCAAACACAAAGGGCTAATACCCGATTCAAATGTTAAGGCGTGCCAGCCGATTTGACCTTACTATCGGCAAAGGTGGTAACTCGAATACTTTGGTCCTGACAACAGCGATGCGCCCGGATGTCACGGCCAAGAGGTACTCACACGGAACTCGAGAATACGCCAAGCTTAAGTCGACGAATTCCTAAGAACTCGTAATAAAAAGGAAAAAGTATGACGAAGTCGTCGAAAAGTAGATGCTAAAATATGAGTAAAAACTTGTGTTTGATTGATTGATTGATAGATTGATTTTACAAAGCCCGAGGGTCTACATTTATACCCTGCTCAAAGAGCTGCAACCAGACACGACTAGAATTCGAATTCCAAATTTAAACAGAGTTCGTGTACAAAACGATCTAAATAACTAAGGAAAACGTAAAACTATCCTCTCGTAACAAACTAGGACATCCCCATAAGCCGATCGGCAACTTCCAGATTCTCCCTCTGTGTCATCGGCAGACTCCTCTGTCATAGCCATCGGCACAAACACATCATCACCTATGGACTTGGTCACATTCAACCATCCTTCCATCGGCAACCATCTTCATCGGCAACTCACCCTGTAGATCAAGCACTGCCGTCTTATCTTGCCGACCTACACTTTACCAATCATGGACACGTGCCGAAAAACGGTGTCAACAGGATGACAACTTGGCTTAAGTGGTATGAGAGATAGGTTTGGCATTTTTGGCACCATTACTAGAATTAGAAAACTAAGTCTACTTTTGGTAATGATGTTAAGAATACCCAACAAGCATTTTTGGCGCCGCTGCCGGGAAAGGTTGATTACTAATCAGGAATGGATATATATTTGAGTTATCATTCGCATCACTAATATGATTGAGCTTATCTATTCTCTCATACAGTTTTACCCTGATATTTTTCTATTTTATCTTATGTAGGAGAATGTATGAATAGAAGACATCTTCCAGGAAATTTTGTTGACAATCCCGAAGCGTTATTCAGAAAAACAAGAGCCAAGCTCAAGAAGAGATCATCAACACTTCAGCAAGAAGCTTCATCCAATTAAGAAGATCACTGGAACTTGTCTTCAGAATTCGAAGCCATGGCAAACAAACCAATTCGCGAGTTCTCAGCTCCCACTATGGACAACATCCGCACTGGACCTGCTGCAGAGATCGACGACAACTTTGAGCTCAAGCCTAGACTTATCAACATGGTGCAATCCAACCAGTTCTGTGGGAAGGCACACGAAGATGCTAGTGCTCATCTCCAACACTTCCTGGAGATTTGCAGCACATTTACCATATCAGGAGTCCCCAGAGATGCTATACTACTTCGCCTCTTCCCATTCTCACTGTTAGGAAGAGCGAAGCAGTGGTTCTACGCTACAAAGGAGAAGAATACTATCTGGGCACTCTGCTCAACAAACTTTCTGGCTAAGTTCTTTCCCATGGGCAAGACCAATGCTCTCCGTGGGAAGATTACAAGTTTTCAGCAACAACATGACGAATCTGTTCCAGAAGCATAGGAGCGTTTCCAAGACTACATCCTAGAATGTCCCCATCATGGAATGGAGAGTTGGCTACTGACATGGGCTCGGAAACAGTGCCCGAGAAACCATGGATGCTGCAGCTGGAGGAGCATTCTTATCACTTACCATATCACAAGCCACTGCTCTTGTGGAGAAGATGGTGTCCAACCAAGGCTGGAATGAAGAGAGGACCCAGACACGCAAGAGAGGTGGAGGTATGCATCAGCTCAAGGAGGTAGACATGCTGTCTGCAAAGCTAGACCTGCTCATGAAGAAGCTCGACGATAGAGCTGGAGATAAGAAAGAAGTTATGCACATCTACGACTCTCACATGACTTGTGAGGAGTGTGGAGATACTGGACACTCAGGCAATCACTGCTCTGAGATGATTGAGGATGTGAACTACATCAACAACAATAACAACAACAACTACCACCGTCCTCAACAAAATCAAGGTTGGAATCAACAGAGGCCTAACTACTCAGGTAATTATCAAGGTAACAATTCTTACAACAATAATAATAATTTTCCACCTCTGAGAGAGTTAGTGTCTAATCAAGGAAAGCTAATGGATAACCTATCTAAAAAATTGGCATCTAATGATAAAATGCTAGAAAATATAAATAATAGAATGGATAATTTCTCTACTGCCATCAAGAACCAAATTAGCTTTAATAAAATGATTGAATCTTAGTTAAATCAAATAGCTACTGCTGTTCCTGCTACTAACCCCGGTATACCATCACAACTGGAAGAATTAGAATCTGCAAATCTTGTAGACATGTTTGATTCAGGTAACTAGAGTAACCCCGTCACTGAAGTTACTACTGACCTTCTGCCGATCAAGAGAGGTGATCCAAGACGCCCCGTCATCCCGATCTCCATCGGCATGGTGGACGTCCCAGAAGCACTCTGCGACTTTGGCTCTAGTGTCAACATTATACCTAGGGTACTCTATGAAAAATTCTTTACATATCCTTTATTAGAAACAACCATGTGTTTGCAGTTTGCAGATCAGGCGTTAAGTTTTCCAAAAGGAATATTGAAGAACCTTTGTGTTCGAGTTGGTACCTTATATGCCCTAGCAGACTTCGTGGTGATAGAGACCGGTAATGATGAGAGAGCACCCATCATCTTAGGGAGGCCATTCTTGAATACCTCGGGAGCTGTCATCTACGCTAGTGCTGCCAAGATCAGTTTCTACATCAAAGGGAGAAAGGAGACGTTTTCCTTCAAGAACAAGACTATACAAATCCCAGATCAATCCAGACGTGAATCAAGGAAGAGGACCAACAGGAGGAACAGGAATAAGCAAGTATAGACCGAGTCAGCTAAGATGGTCACTGCAGTTCAAGGAGGTCAAGATCGTCAACTTAAGTCACCGTTTCTGACCAAGAAGGACGACCTAGGAATGCCAAGCATCTATTGCTCCATAAATGGATACAACTTCTACAAGACAACTTGCGACACCAGATCGGGTGTCAACATAATGGCCGCAGTCACCTATCGGCTCTTGTTCGGAACCATGCCCTTAAAACCAACATACATTCAGCTCCAAATGGCAGATCAGACGTTTTGAGAAGTTAAAGGAATAGTAACTGATGTCCCAGTCAAAATAGACGATCATTTTGTTTAAACAGACTTTCAGGTTATTGACATGGGAGAAGACGAATACGATCCACCCATCATCCTTGGAAGACCATTCCTCAGCACCGTTAAAGCAATCATCTACATTGGAACTGGAGAAGTCCATATGCACTTCCCCTCAGAGAAGGTACGCCGGTATTTTACTAACCCTAACTATATCGTTGAAGAATCTAAGCAGGTCAGAAAATGACGCAACCGCAACCGGAAGAGGCAAATCATCAAGGAAGGATGGGCAGACTATGAAGGAGAAGTTGTAATGTCAGAAGACATACAGTTTAAACAGAATTATCCTGAGGAGACCGAAGCACCGAGTCAGGTATGGAGAGAGAAGATAACTATACATGAAGAGAAGGCGCTGCCGGAAGTACCGACTACGCCACCCAACAAATCTCAGGACAATTGAAGAAAATGAAGAATCCCGTTTGGAGGACTTAAAAACACCGAACGCCTTGCCAAGAGGTAAACCTGGTAGTTATCCTTTCCCTTTCAGTAATTTTACTTAATTAGTTATAATCATACTATCCTAAAAAGAAAATAAAAATGTTAAAAAAGAGTAAGCCCCATGTGAGTATACGAGTGGCATAAAACCCATAAGTACATTCACTGTGGTGGCATAAAAATAAAATAAATATTTCTTTTCTGCTTTATAAAATAAAAATATAAAAACAGGGAGTAACATTTATTGAGGAGTCTCAACATAATAAAGGCTAGATATTTATGCTAACACTTAATCTGTTCCACAAGCTTTGTTGTCTATTTGAGCTCCACAGAATTTAAGAATTAAGAAGACTAGCAGACGGAGGACATTCTAATCGCTGTGAGAATGCTGCTGAATTTCAAATACACCTCTGTCACCTACTAGCTACATCAAGAGAAATTACGTCAAAATTCAGCTTGGGGGAGAGCACCCCCATTTATCTCGATAAGTATTTCTGTCTATCTTTATACTTATATTATATTAGAATATAAATATACATAAACTAGGAAAAACCAAATAAAGAATTTGTGCCTATATAAATATATGACTTTTGCTTAGTATGTTTAATAAATAAATAAAGTGGCTATGCTAATCTGAATGTTAATAATAAAACTCTAGCATGGATATGATGAATAGTTGCTCTGCCTAATTTTTAAGATTTGAAGTTCTCTCTCAAGTTTAGACATAACTGTTATAATTTAAAGCTTGCTCTAAACCTAAACTTGTGGGAAGAAAACTTGATCTGAAGTCTAAGTTGTTAACGGATACGATATGGGAAGGTTGAGCTGCTATGATTTCCTAGAGATGCTAGAATTCTGGAGAATTTTATCTTTGAAAAATCTTTAAAATATTGCATGATGAGTTCCTGTATGATGAGAGTTTAAATTCCTACCACAGCCATATATACATGCTTGCTAGACTTTGAGCCACACATTTACTATTTACTGCTTATGAGCATTGAGTGTGGTCAAGCTGTGTAGACCCTTAGGAGCTTGTCATGTGGTTAAATTAAGATTCACTTGCACGTTTTAAGTCAAAGGTAAAGTAAGTAAGTTTTAAGTCTTGACAGTTTACTCTAACTCAGAGGTGAGAT
The DNA here is from genome assembly GCF_000003195.3 of Sorghum bicolor. NCBI lineage: Eukaryota > Viridiplantae > Streptophyta > Magnoliopsida > Poales > Poaceae > Sorghum > Sorghum bicolor. Next base: position 16,090,868 of record NC_012876.2, on the reverse strand, counting down.
CTTATTTAAAAGCATGTGTACCGTCAATTTTTAAAGGTATTGCAACAACTTCTAATCCATCTTTGAGTCTATCCTTGCTCAGGGACGAGCAAGAGGTAAGCTTGGGGGAGTTTGTTGACGGTCCTTAAGTATCAAATTTAATTAACAAATAAACAAAGAAAAGGATCCAAATGAAATCAACATCTAGACTTAGGGTTTTATCTGACAGAATTCCACGAGTTTTGGTGTTTGTCTATTTCTACAGGGGGTTATCAGGAAATACGGAAGAAAGGCCCACACGTCGGGATTACATAGAGATATTAACATGCCGCGCAATTATCTTACATCTAGAAGACTCTAGAAGCCACGGGAAGGAAGCGGAGGCCGAACGGGGCCAGGCACTCAGCGCCTGCCCAGTTGCCCTGGGCGCCCGCCCCCTCTCTGAGTCCAATCAGGACTCTCTTTCGGGAAAGATCTCCACCGACCTAAAGGATCAAGGATAACCGTTCAATCAATGTCGGTTTGATCCAACGGCCCATACTCACTTGAAGGGACTATAAAACCAGACCCCGTGGCCCCTGGAGGAGAGAGCCTCTCAACCCTAATTCATTATTCCTCAAGAGAGAAGAAGCCTCTAATCAAGATTAGAGCCACCACATCAATTAGATATCTAGATTAGCATAGCTACATAGGATTAGAACTAGAAGGAGTCAATCTTCGATTGGTTTCCGGATCTGTTAGGAGGATTCTTGGTAATTCTCTAATTGTGCTTCTAATTGTTCTTCTAATCATCTTTGTTCTTCAATATTATGAATATGACTTTGTTCTACTTCAATATATTGCTTATGAATTTGCTCTACTTGTTTATATTCAAGATTATATTGTTCTTAGTTTATCATAGTTATGTACTTGGCTTAACAGATTGGATCTATATACATGCTTAGGATCGTATAGCATTTATCCATCGGATCCATGGGTAAATGATAGATATTGTGTAGGCGTGGTGCTTATACCGTATTTATCTGCGATTGTACCCAATATGCCAGATCGTGGGGTAGTTCGTGATAGTGATAGCTTCATTGATTCTTATATAGTCCCCCTCTCGTGTATTGGGCTGGCAGAGCAACATTATTACAGGGGAGTGATTGCTATGTTTCTCATTTACTTTGCTAATATCACTATGCATGGGCGTAGTCTTGTCTCGCAATGATTGCTAAGTATGCTTGCACTAACTATGATAATGCTAGACTATATAGTTGAGAATAACTTAGGAAATATTCTTGTAGTTCGTTCTAATACCATGCTAATGACTTTCTAGAGTATCTAATTGAGGTGCTTATCATATTTATTATGTGGCTAGTTATGCTGATCAGATTAATTATCTTTGTCACTATTCATTACTTCATATATCTTTTATGTGACACTTATCCCTGTATGAAAGAATTAGATACAATGTTCTCAATTATACATGCAATGATAGATACTCAATCTTATATTCTATTCTGTAATCAATGTTGATGATTACTAATCCCTTCCCAGTGGTAAAAATATAAATAACGATACCTGGAATACTTCTCGGTTAAAATGCTACATCGGTATTAATCTGTGCGCTTGCAGATCCCATTCATTATTTATTTAGAAGAGCAATTGCATATTTCAATACCGCGTCTCTCATGTCATGCTGGGGATGACTACTTGGCTTAAGTGGTATGAGAGATAGGTTTGGCATTTTTGGCACCGTTACTAGAATTAGAAAACTAAGTCTACTTTTGGTAATGATGTTAAGAATACCCAACAGAAGCTCTTCGTGATGCAGATTGGATCATGGCCATGCAAGAGGAGTTGAATAATTTCTCTCGCAACCAAGTGTGGACACTTGAAGAGTGACCCAAAGATGCAAGAGTGATTGGAACAAAGTGGGTCTTCCGGAACAAGAAGGATGATCAAGGCAAAGTGGTGCGCAACAAGGCAAGGCTCGTGGCAAAAGGCTTTTCACAAGTGGAAGGTCTTGACTTCGGTGAAACCTTTGCACCGGTGGCAAGACTTGAAGCAATCCGTATCCTACTTGCATATGCATCTAGTCATGATATCAAGTTATTTCAAATGGATGTGAAAAGTGCTTTTCTAAATGGCTATATTAATGAGCTTGTCTATGTTGAGCAACCCCCCGGTTTTGAAGACCCTAGGTACCCCAAGCATGTTTACCAGTTGTCCAAGGCTCTCTATGGTCTCAAGCAAGCTCCTAGAGCTTGGTATGAGAGGCTTAGGGACTTCCTCATTGAGAAGGGCATCAAGATTGGGAAAGTTGACACAACACTCTTCACCAAGAAAATGAATGGGGAAATCTTCATTTGCCAAGTTTATGTTGATGATATTATTTTTGGCTCTACTAATGAAGATTTTTGCAAGGAATTTGGTGATTTGATGTCCAAGGAGTTTGAGATGTCCATGATTGGCGAGCTATCCTTCTTCCTAGGATTTCAAGTGAAGCAAATGAAGGAAGGAGTCTTCATCTCTCAAGAGAAGTACACACAAGATCTTCTCAAGAGGTTCAAGATGATGGATTGCAAGCCAATCAAGACTCCCATGGAATCAAATGGGCATCTCGACTTGGATGAGGGAGGTAATCCAATTGACAAGACTCTCTATCGCTCCATGATAGGAAGTCTACTCTACCTCACTGCATCTAGGCGCGATATCATGTTTAGTGTGTGTATGTGTGCTAGATATCAAGCAATGCCTATGGAATCTCACTTGATTGCCATCAAGAGAATTCTTAGGTATCTAAAATACACACCTTGCCTAAGTTTGTGGTATCCCAAAGGTGCAAGTTTCCAACTTGTAGGCTATTCCGATTCGGATTATGCCGGGTGCCAGATTGTTAGAAAAAGCACATCCGGAGGTTGCCATTTCCTAGGTAGATCACTTGTCTCTTGGATGTCAAAGAAACAAAATAGTGTTGCCTTGTCAACGGCCGAAGCAGAATACATTGCCGCCGGTGCTTGTTGTGCACAAATACTCTACATGAAACAAACTTTGCTAGACTATGAAGTAGTACTAGACAAAGTACCTTTGTTGTGTGACAACAAAAGTGCCGTAAAACTTGCTAACAACCCGGTTCAACACACCCGCACAAAACATATTGACATCCGCCACCACTTCCTTAGGGATCATGTTGCTAAAGGTGACATATCTCTAGAGAATGTGGGAACAGAAAATCAATTGGCGGATATCTTCACAAAACCCCTAGATGAAGCTAGGTTTTGTATGTTGAGAAATGAACTTAATGTGCTTGATCTCTCTAACTTCACTAAAAGATAAAGTTGTGTGTTCAATTTTGTAAATAGCTTTTGCTTTGCATATCATGCATACCAAAACTAAAATTGAAAAAGAATTGTTTGTAGGGCTTGTCTAACATGGTTAAGATAACCCCCATGTGTGTGTGAAAAAGCTTAACCTTGGATCAAACTTGACAAGCATTAGATTACTTTCAAGTATTGCATCTCACCTCATATCATATGCATCCTGTTAGTCGACCGTTTCTTTTCGGTTATTCTTTGAGCATCCGCTGTTTTCGTCCATAGATAGGGGGAGCATTCAAAGCTCATTTTGATTTAAACCCCTAGCTTTATAGCCACATGATGGTCGTTGGTGATTTCTCGGACTATTTTCATAAAAACTACTAAGCCTAAGGCCGAATATTTGTGAAAATTTGAGAGTTTAAGAGAGGTCACTCATACCAGTTCCACTCGGTGTTTATTTGTGTGTCTTGGCAGTTGGAACTTGGTTGGGTCAAAGTCGGACGTAGTGCTATGTCAAAAAAGGACTCAGAGGAGCACCGGACGATGCACCGGACGCTGTCTCGGTGCGTCCGGTGCGGTGAGTGTGCCAGATTACACTCACCGGACGCAGGAACAGTGTCCCTGTAGCGTCCGGTGCTCACCAGGCGTGCCCTAGGGCACCGGACGCTAAAGCCAGCGTTCGGTGACCATCGTCCGGTGAAATGCCGTGTTGCAGACCTCTCTGCGCATGAGTCCGGTGGTCAGCGGACGCGTCCGGTGCCACTTTAAGTGCGTCCGGTGACCCCGCAGCGGGCGCATATAACCCGTGCCTGGGGTGTTTGGATCGGCAGTTCCTTTTCTCCTCCCGCGATCTCGTCCAGGTGCCCGTGCCTTAGTAAAATCGCCGAGCCGCCGATGTCGCCTTCGTCGATCTCCAGCATCCTTGACGTTCTTCCCTCACGCCAGATCCACCCCAGATCTCTCCCTCTCCCTTCTCTTCTCGCGCAGACCCAATCTCGCGGGGATTTAAGGGTTTGGGTAAGTCTTTTGAGTTCTCGCCCTCAAGGTGTTTGTGTTATTGTGTGAATGGATTAGATTGTGGTTTTCAACCCCGATTTTCTTCGTTCCATCTGTGCAGCACCTTGTGGAGTCGATTCGTGTTCTCCAGCAGTTTTTGATCGCGACATCTCATCCGGAACACGTCTCGTTCTTGGATCGTAAGCCGTTCGCGCCCGTTCCTTATCTGTTCTTGCGATCTATAGGGTTTCCTCACCTCTAGCTATTATGTTTTCTTATGTATGCCCTATCTTTTCTATCTCTTGTAGCACGTTAATCTCCTGTGGCAGTTGGCTAGTTGTCGAGAGTTCTTTCAGTCAGTTGTTCTTGCAATGGCTCGTTGCAAGAACGTCAGTGGTCCGACAGCCGGCTCAGGAGGTTCTCCAGGAGGTGATGGTGGAGGTGATCCTCCCCATCGCCTGTCAGCGGCAGAAAAGGGCAAGGGCAAGAAGCTAGCCACCAAAAAGAGAAAGGCTAGCGATAGAGAGGCAGAGGTAGCAGAGGCAGTTGCAGCAGCAGCAGAGGCAGCTGAGAGGGGTGGACGGTCAGGTGCCCTCAGGATTGGGGCCGATCTCACGCCACGTCAGAGGCATGTCGTTCTTGAGGCAGAGGCTATGCATGGATCACCTCCTGGCACCATCATGCTAGGAGGACAGCGTGTCAGGATTACGGTCAGAGATCCAGCCCAGGAGGACCCGGATACAGAGATAGAGACAGAGGCCCAGGTTGAGGGTCCGGCAGAGGCACAACAGCACGAGCAACCCCTTAGGAGGTCGACTCGCACTCGTACTCAGCCCACTCCTTGGACTGGTACGCAGGGTCAGTCTACATCCGCTGCTCGCACCACTCCAGCTCCTCGTCAGGCACTAGTGAGGATACACAGGGACTACACTCAGGTCTCAACTCAGGAGATCCAGCAGCTGCGGTTCGTTCCGTTTCCTACCTGGTTTCCAGCTGCTAGGGATCCACAAGCCAGTGCCAGGTTCTACACCGTAGTCCAGGAGGACATCTACGAGGCCCTGGTTCGCTCACAGGCTCAGTTCAGAGAGCATCGAGTGATTGATCTTGAGATTCTAGGGAACGTGGTTGGTGCAGACATCAGGCAGTACTTCACTTACCTCCACGGTCTCCCAGAGTTGCTCGCTTTGCCTGGTACCTACTGTGAGCAGTGGGTCAGAGAGTTCTTTGTGTCAGTGTGGGTTTCCCCGGACCATAGTTACATCCACTACGCACTGGCGGGCACAGACTACAGAGTCACAGCTCAGGCTGCCAGAGAGGTTCTTGGTTTAAGAGCGTACCCTACCAGGATTCATTAGCTATGCTACGGGAACTTCGAGCCACCTCGTCATCCTCACGGTGGTGAGATACCACCGGTAGACTTTGTGGCTCCCTGTTTCCGTCCGCCCTTTGGAGAGGGCTCCAGCCGGATAGTGGGAGATTTGAGACACCCAGCCAGGATCCTCGACTTTGTGTTGAGGAAGACACTTCTTCCCAGGTCAGGCTACAGGGACGGCTTCACCAGGATACAACAGTGGTTAGTGGCTCACCTCATCTCGAAGACTCCTTTTGACCTATGGGATCTGATAGTCTCAGAGATTGAGGATACCATCTCAAAGAGCTTCAGGGGACGACGTCAGTTGCCGTATGCAAATTGGATTACCATGATCATTCTTCGTGCTAGGCCCGTACCCCTGCCAGCTCACCTGTAGAGAGAGCTGACAGACTCCAACACGGTCTTCCCTCACTACGACCCCCGGCAGATGTTGCGAGCACACCACGACCTCAGAGCAACACCACCTCCTCGTGCACCACATGGCCCGGTGCCCCCACCTTCTCCTAGGGGCACTCGTAGTTCAGGAGCGGTACCAGAGACCGAGGAGCAGCAGGACATAGCCATTGGGGCTTTTGCAGATGCCGAGGCTGAGGGGGAGTTTGACTTTGCTTCAGACAGCTCGGACGATGATTATCGTCCTCCAGTATCAGACCTCCCTCCTAGGATGCACGACCACGAGGCAGGAGGCTCCTCGAGTGCTTCAGACCCCACTCTGCTTGCCATTCTAGAGGGGATGAGAGCCGATCAGCGGCGGGCAGCTGAGGAGCAGGCAAGGAGAGACAGGGACCAGGCTGCCATCAATGCAGCCATGCAGGCTAGGCAGGATGAGCTCCAGCGACAGCTTCTGACCTTCCAGGAGCAATAGCATGCGTTCCAGGCTCAGCAGACAGCGATGATGGCCGCTCTTATGGCCGCCTCAGGGATTCAGATTCCTCAGATACAGCTTCCATGCACTTCGTCTGTTAGACCTCCTAATCCAGCACCTCAGACCCAGAGTCAGTCTCAGCAGCCGCTACAGCTTCCTGCTCAGAGTCAGCCGTTTTCGACACCTCAGCACCAGGTCTCCCAGGGTGCTATCTCCTCTGGCTTTGAGCAGGTACCTCAGTTCACTCCTCTCTGCTCAGGTTTCACGCCTCAGTCAGTGACAGCGTCACAGCTTGTGTTGGACTCTTCGACAGACCAGCACCTCAGCTTCTCTTACAGTGCTCTGACTGGTGACCCTATGCCTCCACCCCTGCAGACTCCTGCAGCCTTCTCGGTTCCAGTCACCAGTACTGAGCGTCTGTCGTCGTCAGTAGCCTCGTCCGAGCAGCTTGCACCGTCTTCTACCGTGCCAGAGACGTCAGCTATAGCGACCGAGTCCGTGCGAGCCTCGTCCGCAGGACTTGAGCAGCTCGCACAGCCTGTGACAGTTACAGCACCTCCAGAGAAGACCCAGACCGCTTCACCCGCACCTGCAGCTTCAGAGGGTCACTCCACCTCCTCCGCCTCGACGGCCGATGATTCAGATGATGCAGCTCGCTTTGAGGCCGTACCGAGGGACTCCACTGCTCCGCCTCCACCTCCATCTTCTTAGGTTTTTGGCGCTTGATGCCAAAGGGGGAGAGAGAGCTAGTGAGTATGAGAGTTAGGGGAAGCTAGAGGCTAGGGAGAGGCTTAGTTATTTTGATATACTCTTAGAGGCTTAGTTATTTTGATATACTCTTTTGTGTGCTACTCCATCATGCATCATGTTTATCTTTATGCATTGCTTTTCTGTGAGATACACTGGTTGTGAGACATGACCTTATGCCTAATTGTGATATCTCTATGTCATGTTCTTTGGCTCATATTACCCTTGCTTCCGCGTTTTACTCCGATGTATTTATGAGCCATGTGTTTATATCCTGTTGTACTTCACTCACATATTTGGATGCAGGATGTTAGACTTGGTTGACATAAGCATGCCTAATCACTTTGTTCTTATTGTATCATGCTTATTGAAACAAGTCATTTTGAAAACCTCAACTCTTTTCATACTCGAGGTTATTGTCATCAATCACCAAAAAGGGGGACATTGAAAGAGCATCTAGGCCCCTAGTGATTTCGGTGATTAATGACAATGTTGGTTACTCTGACTAACGTGTGTTTTGTAGAGGCAAAGTCATAGGTAAGGTCATGGTAAATAGGTTCTCGATGGACAGGGACTTACATGCCTACTTAATAGTGGAAATTGTTTCGGTTTTCAAAGGATGGATGGACATCGTCAAGACTAGACTAGGTCTAAGTGTTATATGGTGAAGAAGGGCACTTAGAGTAGTTTAGGACTTTGTTTTCCTTTGACCATACTATTAAGAGGGGCTTTGATCTAGTAGCTTGACTTAGGCAAGGCTTTAGGTTTAGGTGTGGTGCACACTTGGTAAACCTAGCACTAGGCAGCTCAGAGATAGTCCTTAGATCGAGAGGAACCTACTTCGTTTTGGAGCGATCGCGTTTCGACGAAGTTAGGGTGCCCAAGGGGGCACCGGACGCTGCACCGGACGCTCTGTGAGTGCGTCCGGTGAGGTCCTTAACCGTTGGGAGTTCTCGGTGCTTAGGGTTAGGCACCAGACGCTGCCACCGGACGCACCGGGTAGCATCCAGTCCCACACCTAGGGAGGTTGTAAACTTCCCCTGAGCACCGGACGCACTGGGTAGCGACCGGTCCCATACTCAGAGGGTTTGTAAAACTCCCCGGAGCACCGGACGGTGCCACTGGACGCTGAGAGTTAGCGTCCGGTGACCTGTCAGATGTAGGTACAGTTAGCCGTTGTGGGGCACCGGACGCTCGGTGCAGAGCGTCCGGTGCAACATTAACAGCGTCCGGTGACCCCGTTTTCAGTGTAAACCGGTTGGCTGACCTTTGGACTTCATGGGGAGTATTTATACTCCTCCACCTCGTCCATGAGAAGTATCTTGCCCATTTGAACATCTGACAAACTTGTTGTGGAGCAAGAGAGCAGCAAGAGCCTAGAGAAGATTGAGATTTGAGTGATTTCTTGAGAGAATCCTTCTCTAGTGAATTCTAAGAGTTAAGTGTGCATCCACCACTCTCTAGAGCCTTGTTTTGGGTCAAGTGAGAGTCCTTTGCTTGTTACTCTTGGTGATCGCCATCACCTAGACGGTTCGGTGGTGATTGGAGGCACGAAGACTGCCCGGAGTTCTTTTGGGTGGCTCGTGCCAAGCTTGTTAGCGGTTTTAGGCGATTCACCACGACGGAGTGTCGAAGAATCAGCCCATAGAGAGCACTTGGTTCTTGCGTGGACCAAGGGCGAGCAAGACCCTTGCGCGGGTGCTCCAACGAGGACTAGTGGAGAGTGGCGACTCTCCAATACCTCGGCAAAACATCACCGAGCACTTTCTTCCACTACTCCTTTACATTCTAGGTTTTACTTTGTGCTTTTACATTCTTAGAATTGCCATGCTAGAATAGGATTGGAACTAGGTTGCAAAACTTTTATCCGGTAGCTCTCTAGGTCACTTTAGGCACAAGGGGTTGAATTGGAGCTTATAGGTTGCTTAAATTTTTAGAGAAGCCCAATTCACCCCCCCCCCCCTCTTGGGCATCTTGATCCTTTCAGTAAGGCCACCGCCGTGAGTCGTCGAAGTGATCTGGCCGATAGTGAACGTGAGACCTTCAGCCGTGGCCCCGGAAGTTGGGATGATGACCATCTTGTTCGTCTCGGAAGCTGTACGCACACCCCCTACCTAGCACGCCACTGTCGATGAAAGCTAGTCAGCAGTCTACCTTGGGGTATACCCACGGTAGTAGTTTACCGGTAGACAGGTGCGCAAACTATGAACTCGATGGTGACGCAAGACACAGACAAGGATTTATCTAGGTTCGGCCGCCGTGAGGGCGTAATACCTACGTCCTGTGTCTGATTGTATTGCTGTGTATCGAGTTGTGTTGAGTTGAGATCAGATGTCTAAGGGGGGTCCCTTGCCTCTCCTTATATAGTCTAGAGGGCAGGGTTATAGATCTGGGAACTAATCCTAGTTGGTTACAATTGCCATAGAATCCTGCTTGATCTCCACGTCCTGTTTCTTTGCGCGAAACTCCGAGCAGTTGGATCAAGCCTCGAACTGTCTCGTGATGGGCAAAACCTCCTGGCCCAAGTCTAGCTATAAGGGTATAGGGGTTTATACCCCCACATTGTGTGGCTTGTCGACCAGGTCCGTTCCGATGCTTGGTGCGTCAATGTCTTAGACAAAAACACCTTGCGGGATCTGGGCCCGTGATGATCCTATCTTCGACAGTGAATCTGCTGCTTGATTCTTGTCCCGGACCACGTGTATGTATTCTATTCCATAAAAATTTGATTCCCAACTCCGGATTTCTTTGCAGTACAGATCCATTTTCTCATTTGTCGTGTCCCACTCCTTGTTTAACTGGTTAATGACCAGGGCAGCGTCGCCGTAGACGTAAAGGCGCTTGACTCCCAATTCAACGGCCAATCGAATGCCGTGCAGGCATGCTTCGTATTCAGCGACATTGTTGGATGCCGTGAAGAGGATCCTAAGGACATAGCGTAGTTTGTCCTTGTTTGGTGTAATGAAAAGGATCCTGGCACCAGCGCCGTTGTTGTTTAGGGACCCGTCGAAGAACATTGACCAGTGGCATGTACTCGATGCACTTGGAGAACTTGTCGATTAGCACGAACACAAATTTGAAATTGTCGGGGGCTGGTTTGAATGGCCCAATCTTGTCAAGACCCCAACAGGCGAAAGGCCAAGACGACGGGATGGTCTGGATCTCATGAGCAGGTACGTGGATCCTTTTGGCGAAGAACTGGCACCCTTCGCAATGCCAGACCAGCTTCTCGGCGTCGGTGACTGCGGTTGGCCAGCAAAAGCCTGCTCAGAAAGCCTTTTCGACCAGTGTTCTAGAGGCGGCGTGGTTGCCACAGGACCCAGCGTGTATGTCATCTAGCAGCTTGATGTCATCGTCTTGAGTTATGCATTTCAACAAGACTTCTTGCGTTCTTGCGCATAAGTTTACCATCGACCAGTATATAGTTTTTGGCTCGTAGGATAAGACGTTCGTTCTCTGTTTTGTTTTGAAATCCCGAACTGTCCGAGAGGTACTTAACGATGGGAGTGCGCCAGTCGTTCCCACTGGTTGTCAGAGTGGCATTCCCTACGAGCAGTGTCTTGTTAGATGGCTTATCGACTAGGTCTGTTCCGACGCTTGGTGTGTGAATGTCCTAAACAAAAACACCTTGCGGAATCTGGGCCTGAGATGATCCTATCTTTGACAACGCATCTCGCATCTGCTGTTTGATTCTTGTCTCGGACCACGTGGATGTATTCTATGCCATATAAAATTGATTCCCACCTCCGGATTTCTTTGCAGTATAGGTCCATTTTCTCATGGGTCGTGTCCCACTCCTTATTTAACTGGTTAATGACCAGGGCTGAGTCGCCAAAGACAAAAAGGCGCTTGACTCCTAGTTCGACGGCCAATCGGATGCCATGCAGGCATGCTTCGTACTCGGCGACATTGTTGGATGCCGGGAAGAGGATCCTAAGGACATAGCATAGTTTGTCCTTGTTTGGTGAAATGAAAAGGATTCCGGCACCAGCGCCATTGATGTTTAAGGACCCATCGAAGAACATTGACCAGTGATTGAAAACGTCTGGAGAAGGTGGTGTGTTGAGATCTGTCCATTCTATGATAAAGTCGACCAGGGCTTGAGACTTGATAGTTGTGCGACTCTGGAAATCCAACGAAAATGGGCATAATTCCATGGCTCACTTTACAATTCTACCGTTGGCGTCCTTGTTGCGCAAGATGTCCCCCAACGGAAAAGTCGTAGTAACTAAAACGCGATGGCCATCGAAGTAGTGCTTCAGCTTCCTTGAGGTGATTAGGATGGCATAGATTAATTTTTGTATCTGGGGATACCTGGTCTTAGACTCATTTAGGATTTCGCTTATAAAGTATACTAGTCTCTGGAATTAGTAGACGTAGCCTGGTTCATCCCGCTCTACCACGAGCACCGTAGAGATGACCCGATCAGTTGCTGCTATATAGAGGAGCAGGTCCTCCTTAGATTGAGGCGCGGTGAGGACGGGTGGTGAGGTGAGGAAAGTTTTGAGCTGGGCGAATGCGACGTTGGCCTCTTCTGTCCAGGAGAATTTCTCGGATGCCTTTAGTAGCTTAAAGAAAGGAAGCCCTTTTTCTCCCAGCCTAGAGATAAATCGGCTGAGAGCAGCCATGCACCCCGTGAGCTTTTGAACGTCTTTGACGTTTCTGGGGGGGTCGCATATCGAGTACTGCCTTGACTTTTGAAGGGTTTAGCCGTATGCCGTCGCGACTGACGACGTTGCCGAGCAGTATGCCGGAGGGGACCCCAAAGATGCATTTTTGGGGTTAAGCTTCCACTTGTACTTGTTTAGCGCCTTAAATGTACGGTCTAAGTTATCGATCAGAGTGCTTGTGTCCCTGGTTTTGACAACAACATCGTCAACATAAGCCTCGACAAGGTCGTCACGTATCTCGTCGTGGCGGCACTCCTAAATGGCTCGTTGATAGGTGGCTCTGACATTTTTTAGTTTGATAGACATGGTGGTGTAGCAATATGCACCGAAGGGAGTGATGAAGGTGGTTTTAATCTAGTCGTCTTCTTTTAACGAGATCTGGTGATAACCAGAGTAGCAATCGAGAAAAGAAAGTAGTTCGCATCCGGTCGTCGAGTCGACTACTTCGTCTATGCGGGGAAGGCCAAAAGGATCTTTAGGACAGTGTTTATTGAGATCCGTGTAATCAACGCACATTCTCCATTCATTATTCTTTTTTCTTACAAGGACCAGATTGGCGAGCCAATCGGGGTGATACACTTCTTTAATAAACCCGGCTGCTAAAAGTCGTGTAATCTCTATCCTAGTAGCCTCCTTTTTGTCACGAGCGAACCATCGTAGCTTCTGCTTGATAGGTCTTGCGGTCTTCGAGATGTTTAAGGAGTGCTCGATCAGGTTTCATGGGACGCCGGGCATGTCCGCGGGTTTCCATGCGAAAACGTTTACATGATCGCTTAGAAACCTGACGAGCGCGTCTTCCTATTTGGCGTCCAGATTGGCCCCGATGGGAGCCGTCTTTTCCAGGCTGTCGTCGACCAGTTGGACTTCCTTCTTCTCCTTGGACTTGGTGCTTTTTCTTGGAGTCTCCTGCTCGGGTAGTTTAAGCTAGTCAGGTGATATTTGTGTTGCTTGTGCTACCATTTCCTCTTCGCAGGTGTATGTCGTGTAGACGTTGCCCCTGACGGTCAAGACGCCCTTCTCGGTTGGCATCTTGAGGACTAGGTATGAGTAGTGCGGAACTGCCATGAACTTGGTAAGCGAAGGACGGCCTGGAATTGCGTGGTAGGTCCCATCGAAGTCGGCGATCACGAAGTTGACGAACTCTGTGCGGAAGTAGTCTAGCATTCCAAACTAGACGGGCAGCGTTATCTGGCCAAGGGGTACTGAGCTTTGACCTGGCAGGATGCCCTAGAAATGAGCGTTATATGGTTTCAATTGCGCCGGAGTTAGCTTGAGAGCAGGCAGGCTGTTGCGAAACAGGATGTCGTTGGAGCTACCCCCATTGACGAGCACGCACTCGAACCTGACGCTGTTGATGCACGGGTCCAGGATCAACGGGAAACGCACTGGTTCTAGGATGGCAGCCCACTGATCTTGTCTGTTGAAGGAAATTTCTTGGTGTGACCAGGGGGTGAATTTAGGATCGGTGATCGAACCATCGGCGCTGTCCACATTGAGGCAAGCCCTCTTCAAGAGATTTCTTTCTTGTTTTGACTCGGTGGAGACTTTCCCTCCAAAAATAGAGTGTACCACGTCGGTGGGACTGATATATTGGGTGTCGTGGGTCCCTATCCTGGTCATTGTCTTTGTCTTCCTGACTGCATCTGTCCGGTTTCCATTTTTTCTTGGCGGCGTCTCCCAGAGCGGCCCACTATGTGTAGATGCTTTTGAGGACATGACATTCTTCCATCGTGTGGTTGGACTTGGGATGGAGTTGGCACGGTCCTTTCAGCGTCTTGTTGTAGTCTTCCTGGTAGTCTCACCGTCCATTGGGATGTTTGACTGCGTTTACCTCGTGATCATTGTCGCGAGGTCGCTTTCCTCTGAAATCGTCAAGATTATCACGACGCCTGTCCCACCCTTCTCGGTGGTCGCGGTTGTCGCCGCGGCGGGGATTCCGGTTATTGAAACGCCCACGGCTGTCATCTTGTCGGGGAGGCTGCTCGGCTCCTCGTACGTCTTCTCGGATGAGCTTTTCTGCGTCGTCGGCATCGGCATAGTTCTTGGCTGTGGCGAGGAGCTCGGCGACCGTGACCGGCCTTTTGCGCAGTAGTTTGCTTCTTAATGCTTCATGGAAGCGCAAGCCTTTGATGAAAGCCGATATGGCCTCGTCGTGGGAAATCTTCGGAATCTTGAGGCGCATATCCGAGAAGCGTCAGATGTAGTCGCGCAGGGGCTCATTCTTCCTGTCCCTTATTCTCTCAAGGTCGTATTTATTTCCAGGCTACTCGCAGGTAGCAATGAATTTATCGATAAATGTCTGGCGCAATTCCTCCCAAGAATCAAAAGTCCTCGGGTAGACCGAGGAGCCATTGGTGGCCAGCTTGGTCAAGGATGACTGGGAAATAGTTTGCCATGACATGCTCATCTCGTGCTGCTGATCGGACTGCGATCTCATAAAGAGTGATCTAGTTTTCGGGATTCTCCTTACCATCGTATTTTTTAAGCTTCTCAAGCTTGAAATTGCGGGGCCATACGACTTGCCGAAGGTGTGAGGAGAACTGTCTTAGCCCGGGGGCCATGTGCTGCATCGTATTCAATGCGTCGCACGTTTTCGTATACTGCTCATTCCGTAATGCGCCTGTTGATGCGCTTGCGGACGTCTTTAGGAGGGATGTTGTGTCGTCATTGGGCACGGTCGGTGTTGCGTTGTTCGTGCTGTTGTCTCTGTTCGTCGGTTTCACCGTCGACAACTGGCTCGTCATTGCTGACATTGAGAACCAGGTCTCCTCATAGAGGTGGAAAAACCGGGAAGCGGGAAAAACCCGGGGAGTAGGGCGGTAGATCTAAATCGTAATCTTCGTCCTCGGGGTGTAAAACCTCGGTAGGGATAGAGCCTATGCTGGATTTTGTGCTATCGGACTTAACTTCCGGCAGAGTGCGGATGGATACCATATTGACGAAGTGACAGGCTGTTCGCCTGTTTTGGCTCAGCGACAAGCCCATCTTCCCGAATAGAGATTGGGTATGCTGCGAAAACTGATCAGTTGCGTTACTCAAACCATGAGGGAATTTCTAGTCTGGCGAGGCTGTCTTGAGCTTGACAGTCCGTCCCACGGTGGTTGATGTTATCGTCAGGGACGTCCCCAGTCGTTCGTGCGTGGTGACACGAGTTGGTCAAGGGGAGTCAAAAAAATTCAATGTTGATGTTTGATCGGGCTTGCGTGAGATCGAATCCACCAGGTTGGAGGCTTTGAGAAGTTTGTGGTCGGCGCGATCGAGGGCTTGGAGAAGATCCGAGTTGTCGACTCGTTTTCCCTTGTAGCGAGGGAGCGGAGGTCGGGCCCTCAGAGTCGTAGTGATCGTGGTTGGCGTGATCGGGGTCGTCGCCTCCACTGCCCCAGATTGGATCTAAGTTTCTCCTAGAGTCGTGGTCGTAAGGCCACCGCCATGAGTTGTCCAAGTGATCTGGCCGACAGTGAACATGAGACCTTCAGCCATGGCCACGGAAGCTGGGATGATGACCATCTTGTTCGTCTGGGAAGCTGTACGCACACTCCCTACCTGGCGCGCCACTGTCGACGAAAGCTAGTCGGCAGTCTACCTTGGGGTATACCCATGGTAGTAGTATACCAGCAGATAGGTGCGCAAGCTATGAACTCAATGGTGACGCAAGACACAGACAAGGATTTATCTAGGTTCGGCCGCCGTGAGGGCGTAATACCTACGTCCTGTGTCTGATTGTATTGCTGTGTATCGAGTTGTGTTGAGTTGAGATCAGATGTCTAAGGGGGTCCCTTGCCTCTCCTTATATAGTCCAGAGGGCAGGGTTATAGATCTGGGAACTAATCCTAATCGGTTACAATTGCCATAGAATCCTGCTTGATCTCCACGTCCTGTTTCCTTGCGCGAAACTCCGAGCAGTTGGATCAAGCCTCGAACTGTCTCGTGATGGGCCAAACCTCCTGGCCCAAGTCTAATCGTAAGGGTATAGGGGTTTATACCCCCACATTGTGTGGCTTGTCGACCAGGTCCGTTCCGATGCTTGGTGCATCAATGTCTTAGACAAAAACACCTTGCGGGATCTGGGCCCGTGATGATCCTATCTTTGACAGCGCATCTGCTACTTGATTCTTGTCCCGGACCACGTGTATGTATTCTATTCCATAAAAAATTGATTCCCACCTCCGAATTTCTTTGCAGTACAAATCCATTTTCTCATTTGTCGTGTCCCACTCCTTGTTTAACTGGTTAATGACCAGGGTAGAGTCGCCGTAGACGTAAAGGCGCTTGACTCCCAATTCAATGGCCAATCGAATGCCGTGCAGGCATGCTTCGTATTCGGTGACATTGTTGGATGCCGTGAAGAGGATCCTAAGGACATAGCGTAGTTTATCCTTGTTTGGTGAAATGAAAAGGATCCCGGCACCAGCGCCGTTGTTGTTTAGGGACCCATCGAAGAACATTGACCAGTGATTGTAGACGTCTTGAGAGGGTGGTGTGTTGAGATCTGTCCATTCTGTGATGAAGTCAAACAGGGCTTGAGACTTGACGGTTGTACGGCTCTAGAAGTCCAACGAAAATGGGCATAACTCCATGGCCCACTTTATAATTCTGCCGTTAGCATCCTTGTTGCGCAAGATGTCTCCCAACGGGAAACTTGTAGTAACTAAAACGCGATGACCATCGAAGTAGTGCTTCAACTTTCTTGAGGTGATTAGGATGGCATAGATTAATTTTTGTATCTGGGGGTACCTGGTCTTAGATTCATTTAGGACTTCACTTACGAAGTATACTGGTCTCTGGACTTTGTAGGCGTGACCTAGTTCATCCCACCCCACCACGAGCACCGTAGAGACGACTCGATCGGTTGCTGCTATATAGAGGAGTAGGTCCTCGTTAGGCTGTGGCGCAGTGAGAACGGGTGGTGAAGTGAGAATAGTTTTGAGCTGAGCGAATGCGGTGTCGGCTTCCTCTGTCCAGGAAAATTTTTCTGATGCTTTTAGTAGTCTAAAGAAAGGAAGCCCTTTTCCCCTAGCCTAGAAATAAACCGGCTGAGAGCAGCCATTCATCCCGTGAGCTTTTGAACGTCTTTTACGTTTCTAGGTGGTCGCATATCGAGCACCACGTTGATTTTTGAAGATGCATTTTTTGGGGTTGAGCATCCACTTGTATTTGTTTAGCGCTTTAAATGTGCGGTCTAGGTTGTCGATCAAAGTGCTAGCGTCCCTGGTTTTGACGACAACGTCGTCGACGTAAGCCACGACAAGGTCGTCGCGTATCTCGTCATGGAGGCATTGCTGTATAGCGCGTTGATAGGTGGCTCCGGCATTTTTTACTCCGAAGGACACGGTGGTGTAGGAATATGCGCCGAAGGAAGTGATGAAGGAGGTTTTAATCTGATCGTCTTCTTTTAACGAGATCTGGTGGTAACCAGAGTAACAATCAAGAAAAGAGAGTAGTTCGCATCCGGTCGTAGAGTCGAACACTTCGTCTATGCGGGGAAGACCAAAAGGATCTTTAGGATAGTGTTTATTGAGATCAGTGTAATCAACGCACATTCTCCATTTATTATTCTTTTTTCTTACAACGACCGGATTGGCTACCAATCGGGGTGATACACTTCTTTAATAAACCCGGCTGCTAAAAGCCGTGTAATCTCTGTCCTAATAACCTCCTTTTTGTCATGAGCGAACCGTCGTAGCTTCTGCTTGATAGGTCTTGCGGTCTTCGATACGTTTAAGGAGTGCTCGATCAGGCTTCGTGGGACGCCGGGCATGTTCATAGGTTTCCATGCAAAAACGCCTATGTTGTCCCTTAGAAACCTGACGAGCGCGTCTTCCTATTTGGCATCCAGATTGGCTCCGATGAGAGTCGTCTTCTCTGGGCTGTCGTCGACCAGTTGGACTTCCTTGTGCTCCTTAGACTTGATGCTTTTTCGTGGAGTCTCCTGCTCGACCTTGGACCCTTTTGAGTAGAGTAGCGGTCTGTCCCATCGCGGCGATCAGATGTGCTCGTAAGTTAGATCGGACGTCCTTATATTCTGGAGTATCTGGAAGTCGATCAAGGTTTGCCATGGCGACGGCTACATTGGCGCTTGGTGTCTTGAACACTTGCTAATTTCCGACCATGTCGAAAGCATCATCAAGGTTGTTTGGGATTAGTTGCCACTCTTCATCTGCTCGGCGCTGAGCGCGATCGGCGTTGCGCTGTTCGCACTGCTGTCTCTGTTCGTCGGTTTCGCCATTAACAACTGGTTCGTCGTTGCTGACGTTAAAAACCAGATCTCCTCGCAGACCTTGTGCTAGAATTTGTACTATCGGTCTTATCTTGTCTTATCATCTGGCAGAGTGCGGATGGACACCATATTGACAAAATGACGGGCTGTTCGCTCGGTTTGCCTCGGCGACAAGCCCATCTTTTCGAACAGGGATTGGGTATGCCGTGAAAATTGAACAGCCGCGTTGCTCAGACCACGAGGGAAGTTCTCGTTTGGCGAGTCAATCTTGAGCTTGATAGTCCGTCCCTTGGTGGTCGATGTTATCGTCAAGGACGTCCCTAGTCGTTCGTGCGTGGTGACACGAGTTGGTCGATGGGAGTCGAGAAAATTCGATGCTGGTGCTTGATCAGGCTTGCCTAAAATCGAATCCACCAGGTTGGAGGCTTCAAGAAGCTTGTGGTCGACGCGATCGATGGCTTCAAGGAGATCCGAGTTGTCGACTCGTTTTTCGTTGTAGCGAGGAAGCAGAGGTTGGGCCCTTGGAGTTTCTTCCAGATTGGATCTGAGTTTCTTCCAAAGTCGTAGTCTTAAGGCCGCCATCGTGAGTCGTCCAAGTGATCTGGCCGACGGTGAACGTGAGACCATCGGCCACGGCAGCGGAAGCTGGGATGATGACCATCTTGTTCGTCTGGGAAGTTGTACGCACACCCCCTACCTGGCGCACCACTATCGACGAAAGCTAGGCGGCAGTCTATCTTGGGGTATGCCCACGGTAGTAGTTTATCGGCAGACAGGTGCGCAAGCTAGGAACTTGGTGGTGACGCAAGACACAAACAAGGTTTTTATCCAGGTTCGGCCGCTGTGTGGGCGTAATACCTAGGTCCTGCGTCTGATTGTATTGTTGTGGATTGAATTGTGTTGAGTTGAGTTGTCTATTGGGGGTCCCTTGCCTCTCCTTATATAGTCCAGAGGGCAGGGTTACAGATCTAGAAACTAATCCTAGTCGGTTACAATTGCCATAGATAGTACGATATCAATTCCTATTTCAACCGACTAGAATCCTGCTCGATCTCCACGTCTTGTTTCCTTGCGCGAAACTCCGAGCAGTTGGATCAAGCCCCGAATCTGTCTCGCGATGGGCCAAGTCTCCTGGCCCAAGTCTAGCCGTAAGGGTATAGGGGTTTATAACCCCACAGCAACCGTCACGGATAATACGTTAACCGTTACTGATAATACTTTAACCGTGGCGACTTCTTAATAGCTAGCGACTCATAAATAGCTAATCTAGCACGATCTTCTAGAAATAACTCTCTCACAATATTCTCCACAATAGCTAGCAACTTCATAATAGCTAGCGACTTTCTAAATTAGCTATTTGCAAATTGCCATTGAGAACCAATAATATTTTTTTCTAGAGATCAAATAGCTAGCGATTTGAACACCATTGCGAACGCCCTCAGGGTATATAATCTTATTCTTGTTTTCGGTGCAGTTGTGGCAGTGCCATTGATTTGGAAGAATAAAAGTTGGTTGTTTGTTGCATGCTTTGGATTCACATAGAGCATCTCAATATAATATAAACAAAATAAATTTGAAAAATGCATACATAACATATGGATCTCAATGTAAAATTCAATATGTAACAGATTACTTTTGTTTGTGATTTGTTTGTGTTGTGAATTATTGTACATTTGAGATAACGAAATCATAAATGATAAAAGCAAGATTATGATTAGCACTACAAAAAAATATATTTAAATAAGAAGACTACATCAATATTTTCTAAGATAAATTGATCCTAGGGACAAAAGCTACTTTACACGCTCGGTACCATGTCACAGGGGCATTATTGTGCTTTCCATATGCTGGGTACCTGCCCATGGGGCATGGTCCTTGCATCTCAAAATCTCTAAGGAAAGGGTTTTGATAAAAAAAAAACCATATATGTTATCTTTCCCGCTGAAGCTGTCCTTTCCTTACGAAAATTCCCAGGAAAAGAGTTTCCCTAGCGTTTCAACCATAGGAAAACCGACAGATTCTATATGCAGTGCTTAGTTTTACCAGACTTACAAAAAAAAGAAGAATAATATTCACAACCTTTAACTAACATCATTTGATACATCATGAAATATATTTTTCATAAGTTACATCTCTTTGATATGGTATATTTTTTAACCTAGTACAAATGGGGATGTTGACATACACGTTCTTTAAATATTTGGTTAAATTTAACATAGTTTGACTTACGATAAACTTAGATTCATCATATTTTATAATAGATTGAGTGAGAGAGAGAGAGAGAGTAGCTTGATTTATATGCTTACAAGAAGAGTTATAATCTATTGTCATCTTGTAATCAAATCTTTGCACGATGTACTGACATCTATGAAACTTATGGCATATGTAATTTTGCATAATTGGTTCGATTTGTTGTTGTGTGGACAAACTTTGGACATTGTTGGACTGATCTATGATTATTTTTGAACGGGACGATCTGTGATTACAGATAATTACTTGTTTCATTTGTTTTTATGTGCTATAGTTACATAGAACCTAGCTATATTGACAAGTTTTTTTTATCAAGAAATGTTTTGGATTTAGATTCCCTCAAGAAACATTTCAAGCCATGAATCAGAATCACTTTGTGAGGTCGTTTGGTTGGTAGTCTGGATTCTAGTTCACAAAACAATATATTTTTCACAAAATTCATATAAATCATAATTTTTTTCAAAAAAAAAATCCAAACTCTTTGTGAGTGAAGAAAAATTTAAATACAATTTATTGTAACTTGTTTCGCTTAAAAAGGATAATGAAAAAACAATTGGCCATTAGTTCAAAGGAGAGACCAGAAACAAAACGGGCGAAACTACTCCTAGGCCGATTCGCATGGACAGTACAAAAAACAAGAACAAGAACAAGAAACGTTTCTCTTGTTTCTGGATCAAAATGCTACCACTCATCTTCATGTGGATCAGATTCAGTGGTTTCACAGCAGAGTCGGAATGGTTCCGGCAAGCCAAACAGGCCCTAAGAAAAACTTGTGATTGATTTGTCTCACTAGTGGAAAAAGAGAGTAAGTGAAAAGGATAATATCTAACTTATTGCAGCGGCGGAGGGAGGACGAGGGCAAAGATTCACCCGGACAGTTTCCTTGACTAAATTTAGAGAAAAACTACACTGCTAGCCCCCACAAAAAAGAATAAGGAGAGATCAAAACAAAAGGAAGGAAAAATGGTACTTCTGGAGCTGTCTCTGCTGAGTTGTTTTCCACGCAAATATCCAGAAGTGGTCATCATATAATAATAGGCGATAAATAAAGTCAAATTGCAATCATGCAAGCTAGGTAGGCAGGTTAATCAAGCCAATAATGCAAGTCATTGTAACTCTCAGACAATTTTGACACGGATGCATATCTAGCTTTGGAGTTATAGCAGCCTTTTCCAAACCATAGTCAAGGTTTTGTCACTATGGACACTAAGACAGCAACATGCAAATTGGCAACAAATGTGTATTCTGATTATATTCTCTGTCAAGTTAACTTTTTTGCAGCCGCATTAGGGCACTCACAATGCAGACTCTATCATAGAGTCTAAAGTTATTTATTACCTCGAACAATGTGGACTTGGAGTCTAAATAAGACTTGGAGTCTTGTTTTTTCTACCTCTTTCTTCAATAAATATGCTGCCACATTAACAAAATATTATAAATAATATGTAATTAAGTGTCTTGGACTCTGTGATATAGTCTTGCATTGTGAGTGCCCTTAGGTGAATTGGCTCGGTGACTTTTGAACCCACTAGTCTTGACGCTGTGGATTGGTTTGGATCTTTTTGTAGCGTGTTAATTAATATAAAAAACGTCCTATGATCTTAAAAAAATATTTATGATCTTAAACGAAAGTGCGGTGCTCCTTCCCTTCCCATTGTTGAATTTAAACAAAAACAGA
Source organism: Sorghum bicolor (assembly GCF_000003195.3). Taxonomy (NCBI): domain Eukaryota; kingdom Viridiplantae; phylum Streptophyta; class Magnoliopsida; order Poales; family Poaceae; genus Sorghum; species Sorghum bicolor. The sequence continues at coordinate 16,068,792 of NC_012876.2, read as the reverse complement.
TCTTCGTTATTATAGTATTTGTACCCACAGAAAGATAATTGTTATAATATTAGGGGCAGACAAGCAATGCACGATGTTATCTCATATACACATATTCTAATTAAATTAAGAGCAGGGATGATGAAAACTACAGCCCACAAAAAACATGGTTTGTCAATATATCTTTATCCTGCTAAACTTGCCTAGGGCATTGAAATTAACTGAAATAACGAAACAAGTTCGGAACCCAGCTTGAAGAGCAGATTAAACAATAAACCAATGTCAGTATTTTCTCAGGGTTTCTGGAGGGCTACCTAATGCTTTGTTAAAAGAAGCCCAAACTAATATGGGCCCAACAGGCCAATGTGCTGGTGACGTGAAAAGGTAGATGGGCGCAGTTTGGTATGGAACCGGGCAGCTCTCCCCCTCCTGCTTCCAACCTACAAGAACACTGTAGCCCACTGAAACCCAGGAGCCACAGTTTCTTATTTGAGAAACTGGGTCTACTCCTGAACCCAGGAATGAAGAAACCACAGTTATAGTGTGCTAGGGCTGCGGCTTGTTTCCATCACGTCGTGAAGGCATCGCGTCACTGCTCATGGCGAGCAGCTCGCCGTCGGGCACCCTCCATAGTGTGGACGTGTGGTGGTTCGGCACGCTGGCTGCTGCCTTAGCTGGTGACCATGCTGCGAATACCGGGATGGCTGCTCCGGCTGCAAACAACAGCGCGAACGCTATCCCTGCCTAGTCTGGGTTCGAGAGGCATGCAATCGCTGGTCAGAAAAATCATGGCTGATTTATTATAAGAGAAAAATATTGTTGGTTGATAGAAAAAGTACGGCTGATAAGACAAGTGAGCAAGCTCGACACGCTTGAGCTCTACAACTCAGCTATGTGTGCACGGTCATGTGGAGAAACGTACTTGCGATAAAATTTTCGAATAATTTTAATAGAATTCGACTATACATTGTCCACAAATTAAATATATCTCTCACATAAATAGTTAATTATCACCATGTCGGAACATAATAAACTTCGTAACTTTTCAAATAAAGTCCGATGAGAATGAACTTTATAATAAAGTTGTAGACCTCAATGATATCCAAAACTTTATTGTTGATAATTTTTCATTTGAAATTATTTAAGCTCTCAAATTTTAAAATTTATTTTTTCGAATTTGACAAATGACTTCGCCGGATGGAAAGATAACCAGAACCAAAATTATAGGTTTTGATAAAATCTGCAACTTTGTAGCTGATAATTTCTTCATTACAAATTATTTATGGACCAAATTTATATATATAGTTTTAAAATTTTATTTTTTTAAATGACCTCTTATGGAAAATCGGCCAAATCTAAAATTGTAGATCTCAATGAGAAATAAAACTTTGTAGTTGATGCCTTTTTCATTTAGCTCTCATCCTATAAATCAATCAAAAATGAAGTGATTTATTATAGATTCATGGAACTTGTATTTTGCTGACTTATACAACAAAAAGTTATTTATTAATACATAAAGTGGTTGAAAATACTAACAATTGGCATGCTGTCAAATGGATGTATAAACACGCAAAAAAATCAATCAATTATATTTTTCACAAACTATATGAGAGAGATGCATTCATTTGTGAACAATATATAATTTTGGTTTGTTAAGATCATTTGTGTTTTCTTTTGGAAAGGTTCTACACTAAAAACATATTTTCATGCAACTTTATAGAATTTTCTAACCAAGTCTAGGTATTATCATAAATAATTATAATGTAGAGATAGAACGATAAATTATCTCTAGCAAACAAATTATATTTTTGTCCATAAAGACTCGTCCAGTTATATCGTTTTTACACCAGGAATAAATCCAGCTAGTGGCGCTTATCTTCTATAACTAAAAACAACAAAGTGTGGACATTTTTTGGTGCAAAAATGTTTCGTTCTTCCGTCTGCCTCCGACACCTGCGAAAGGCACCTCCTCCCATCGCGCAATCTTGCAGAAATAGAAAGTTTCTCAATCTTCGCCAGCGTTCCTTCTCTTTCCTTCTAGAGCTCGCCACAGGGATTACATCTCCGTTCCTGCGTTCCTTCTCCAATCTTCTACGACAGCGCAGGCTTCCCTTCTCCGGTCTTCTCCACGGAATCGAGCTGCCGCAGGCCTCCCATCTCCGGTCTTCTGCGACGGCGACGCAAGCCTCCACGGAATCGAGACCGGCGCTGATTTCCGTCGCGTCCGGAATCGAGCCCCACGCCACCGTCCTCTGGATCCGGCCCTCCGTCCGCCGGTGGCTGTTGCTCGCCGCCGACCCGCCGGGGAGCAGAGCACAGCACCTTGGGACGAGGGGGTTCTGGTTGGCTGTCGAGTAGGCCAGCGCGCCGGAGGGGCCCAGGCTGACGGTGACGGCGCCGTCGTGCGAGTCGGAGAAGCCCTTCATCAGCGCGCCCGCGCCGGCTACGCGTGCTGCTGCAGCGGCTGCTCCGGCGACCGGCGGGCTGCGGAGGCCCTCCGGGCACTTGGCTACCTTGGGATCGAACACCGCCAGCATCTCGCCGCCGTCCGATGCGACCTCTCTGTTTACCGAAGTATGCCATCCCTTCTCCTATCTTATTTATCCTTACTGCATCATATCAGGTTGTTGTATGTTTTCTAGAACACATCATTAAAGCTTGATTAGTCCACTAATAGTTTAATTATTTATTTGGTTGTTGAGGTTCAGTCTTTTTCTGCTCTATCAGAGCTTGTAGGTGTAGTTCTAGATAGCACAAGGATTTAGGCAATTTGTTCGTAATGGCAAAGTACACTAATTCTAAAACTCAAATCATTCTACATGACCTGAGCTTGGTCTATTGACTAGGAACGTATGAAGCAAACTTGAACCAGGTTTGCTATATACAGAAGGAGTTAAGTAAAATATTGGTTCTTACTGTGCAGTTCATTGAGCCATCGACCAACACTATCAAAAGTCTGACGCCTGCTAATATCCACAGCTCCCCGGTAGTAAGCAGAAGTTACTGCTCGAAAGCGTTTTTGTCCAGCAGTGTCCCAGATCTGAGCTTTAATCTCCTTTCCATCGATTACCAACTTTTGTGTCTGGAACTCCACTCCTATAGTGGACTTAGAGTTTGGGTACAACTCATTCCTTGCAAATCTTGCTAGCAAGTTTGATTTACCAACAGAGGAATCCCCAAGCAGAACAATTTTGAAGAGATAATTCTGGCTTTGTCCATCATCTCCATCATAGGCCATTGTGGAACAACTCTATAGCTACTGCTGCCCTTCTAGGTCTTGACAAAATCACAACACCTGTCATGTGTAACATATAAAATTTCTTAGTTATATCACAAAACAAACTCTAAAGAACTAGGAATATGTCATATTCAGTAATTCAGACCCCTTTGGAAGGAAGGAATTTCACAGGAATAATATAGAGTTTCATAGGAATCAGTTTATTTTCACAGGAAAAATGCAGAATACAGGACAAATTCGCATCAGCTTGAGCAAGTTGAAACTTACAGTATGCCTCCAACAAAAGAAAGCTTGAACAGAAGCACCACAATCAATTGGAAGCAAACGAAGCGTTCATTAGGAAGCGTTCAAATATATTGCTTTAAGATCACAATTCAGTGGCCTCCAATTCAGTGGCCGGACATCCTAAATTTCAGCAATCTAAGTTTCTGTTTTCATTGTTGCAGTGCAGATCATGAGGCTTTGGAGATGATCCTAATGTGATTTTACTGAAAAACATATATTGAGTTCCTTGTAATTTATTTTTTTATGGGCATGATCCTAATGTGAGTTTACTGAAAAACACTATAATATTCTTTGAGGTAACTGAAAAGCTGGGCAACATGAAGTTGCTCAACAGCTCAAACTGTAGATAAGTTAACACAACTTAGATGAAAGTCCAGCTGCCATAACCTGAAGGGCAGTTGCACAACTGATTCTAGAGGTCAAGTACGAATTAAGACCTCTACCTATACTATAATATATTTAGGGGGAATTAAACACATTACCTGCAGAGAATGGATGATGATCTGCAAGGTGCAGCTCCACTGGCAAGTCTTCATTTCCTCAATGTAGACATGTACTAAATGTGAGTGTTGTCCCTGCTGGATACTACTGCAAGTAAAGGATAATGCTGAAATCCTTAATTCACCTGATATAGTTGTTTAAATATATGTAATAAAAAAATAAAATCATTTGTCATTTTATTTCTTATGTTTTCTGACCTGAGCCACTCATCCTTTCCACCTGGCAACATGATCCAAACCCTTGGTGTCCATAAATCAGTCAATTGTTGTGAGCTCCATAGATCATACCTGCATGTCAAATGACAAATTACTAACCACTTGATTGCCTGCTAGGCTTAGAAAAAAGAAAAGAAACCAAATTCACTTTCTCACAGATATTGATTTCTCACTCAGCCTGAGAAGAATTCATCATCACATATACTGTAGCAACCGTTGAAATATATTGCTTTAAGGCTATGAACCCAATTTAATTTAGTACCTTCTAGAGTTAAACTTTTCGGCTATCAGTGCAAACTACTTGCTTTATATCAAAAGTTTATGTACTCCCTAGAATCATTTTATTCAGATTTGGTGCAGTGCAACAAGCTTTGAAAGGTAACTTCAGTTGACGACAACGTGCAGCTGACCTCCAAACAACAACAGCAGGTTCACCCTTTCCATGTTACCTTGTGGAGTAGTGTCGTCCCTGGTGCCTTTTCTAAAAATTTATAGAAAGCACAACTTCAGTTTCATTAACAGGATTCGGCGGAGAGCGAGAAAAGCACAGGATTCGGCGGCATTGGCGGCTTCGACTTTCTTGATCTTGGTTTAGGGGTTGCTGGCCAAAATCTTGGAATGCCCAGTGATGATAAGTGGAGGCAGCAGGAAATTCTAGAGCTTGAGGTTTATCTAAAGAGGATCGAACTTGTGCGGGAACAGGTTACCGCTGCTTGAGAAGACCTCAGGTCATCAGAAGGTTGCTTTGGCGATCTTCTTGCATAGTCTTTTTGCTAGACCCTGTCTTGTAGAGTACCTTATTTTCTTAGGAGAGTTGCTCGTTACAAAATTCTCATTGTACTTGATTTAAGTTAAGTGCTTGTAGTTGTCATAAGATTAGAGGCTGAAAAGATTGATTTGTAGGTCATATAGCTCAAGTGGACAGTAATCCTCAAACATCTTTAATTTAGTTATAGATGTAGCGACACCCCCCAGGGCTGGCCCTGTATCCTATGGGTATGATTTGAGATCTGATAAATGAGATCCCTGCTTCTATTCCTCTGCTCACAGTGACTTGTTTGTCCTATTGATCGCCATTTGGTTATATCAGTATATAGGAAATTTACTGAAAAGAATACACTGTCATTGATTAATTTCTGATTGGAACTATGTCAATTTTTTGTGTCCAGTTTGATCACAATGGAACCTATGCAAAATAATGAAGGTCGTACACCGTTTGAAGACTTGACAAACACCACCAATCGAGGTAATTATTTATACACATGTCTATAGACGCTTTCTCTTGTAATATTTTTGGATATTAAGTAAATATCTATCAAATTATTTTTCAAATAGGTGACAAGACAACATCAGATTCACAAGCGCAAGTTGATGAACGTGTGCAACGTAAAAGGGATAGAGAAAAAGCACGACATGCATTAATGACTCAAACCGAAAGGGATGAAAAAAATAAAAAAGTTAGGGAAAAGTATCATCAAAAAAAGACAGAAACTGAAATATCTACTGGCTCAATAGGTCCACCACAAACAATTTTTAACAACCAAACATAGAATAAATATTTGTTCTCATATAGTTACTTTATCTTTAATTATTATGTAAATAGGTGTTGGGGTTGAATCTAACAAGGAAAACACAGATGCCATGAGTCTAAAAAGGGAAAGGGTAAAGACACGATTTATGGCGATGACTCAGGAAGAAAGAAATGAAAAAAATAGAAAGCGTCGTGAACGATATCATCAGAAAAAAAATAGGTAAACCTGATTTTGCTTTTCTGCATTCAATATTGCATATCTATATGTTCTAAAAGTATATTTTGTTCTAGTTGGATTTCAAACAACCACAGAGAACACTGATGGCTATGAAGATAGTGACTGGCTACATCGAAACGACTCATACAATCCCATGCAGATTGATAAAGATAACACATGTACCATTTTGATTTTTTTTGTTCATATTACTAATTATTTTTTCTTGTGTTTTTTAATGTGGAGGCCAAAGTTAAAATCATGTTATTATATATATGTAGATGAATACTCTGATACATGTATAAATCAAAGTGGCATGATTGACAGGACTGATGCATCACTTGATATAACCCCAGGTATATTGTTTTCTTTTTATTAATGTTATCTATTTGAGAAGAAAAAGTGTAGTTGGAATTGTGGTTCATGACAATGTAATAAGGAATCAATGTTATTCAGGGTCCGTCTTTATTTTATTTGAGACAATATTTTTTTTATTATATAGGTGTTATAAATGCATCCAGTTCCATCGATAATTTAGTCAAGTGTCCAAAAGAGCGTATGCGTGAGCTACATAGAGCACGAAGGGCTGCAATGTCTCCTGAGCAAAAGGCGTTATTAAATAAGAGACGACGTGACTTGTACGCACAGAAAAATGCTGCAAGAAAACTGCAAATGACTCCACAAGAAAAGAAAGTGAAACGGAAAGAGAGCAAAAAATACTATAATAGGATGGTGAGGGAAAACCGAGCCAACAATTTGCATCCGGACTCAATTGCCATGGAGAGCCCTCACTTCAACTCTCAAATTATTTTCCCTGTTTCACCTCAATCGCCTGAAGCATCTTTAGATGATATGGAAATACCTGAATTCGGCGGCACGCCTGTCCACATTGCACCAACTGTAGTTCAAAATCCAGAAGTCCAGACCCCGGAATTGGTTGCGGCACAGACCATACATAGACATCGAGTGACCACTGGCGAGAGAAATGCCCTTCTGTCCCGTCGCAATCGGGTTTTTGAAGCAAACATTGGAAGAAGCGCTAGAGGTTCTGCAGATGGAAAATGCAACGATTCGAACGGACTGACTCAACCGAGTGTTGTTTGCAACGGTAATGAACCTTCCTCATCATATATTAGGAAGATTTTTTATCTTCGCTAACATATTACAAAAACTCATACTTTCTCTTACTACAGATGGTGTCACCCAAGAAACTCCAATTCAAGCATCTAATAATTGTATAGGCACACAAACACAACCGTCTGTAGCTGACGGTACCTCTTCAATGCCTCCATATAGTGCACAAGATCATACATCAGACTCTATGGTCGAGGATGGTATTTTCTTTATTACATTTATCTCTTTCTGGTGTTTATTATATGCCATAATATTTCTTTCAACATATATGTGGCCATGTTAAACAGACTATGACAAAGATGTCATATTTGAGGAGGACGAGGAAGAGGATGAGGCATACTTTTTCGCCGGTCAAGGTACATTGTGTAATAGTAAAAAGTTTAATTCATAAATTTTGTTTCAACACGTGACACGTGAACTTTTTCTTAGAAGATGAGGAGGAGGGAACCGATGTCGACACATATGAGCAAGAGAATAGTGAGCCTGATGTCCCAGATCCATATGACCGGGTCTATGCTAATGTCCCGTCAGAGTCGCACATGTTACCCTTGGTGCCGAACTGCAAGCACTGTAACGCAAAGAAATTCGATGGCGAACCCCTCCGGATTCTGTTGTAGGGGTGGAAAGTTTCAAGTCCTGAGACACCACCAGAGCTCATGAGGTTGTGGTCAAGCTCGGACGCTGATGCTAGGCACTTTCGTGCAAACATCAGATACTTCAACGGCCACTTCTCTTTCACATCTTTGTACTGCCATCTAGATCGTATCACCACTAACATGCGAATCTGTGGTGTCTACACATTTCGTGCCCTTGGTCAGATTTACCATAACATACGATCATTTGGTAAAGAGGAAGGTGTCGAAAAAAGACACCTCGAACTTTATTTTTATGATGACGATCCGTCCCTCGAGCATCGCATGAGCAAGTGTCGTGAGCAATGTGCTCAAAAAGACAGAGAAGTTATACAACAATTGGTAGGGATCCTTGAAGGGAATCCCTACTCTCAGCAACTAAGAAGTATGGGTCATGTTGAAAACCTCGAGGATTACCGAGTTGAGCTGAACCTTGACCAACGCCTTGATCAAAGAACATATAATGTGCCGTTGACATCAGAGGTGGCTGCCGTATGGGTTGAGGGTAGTGAGCGTCACGGCCAATTTGAGCATAGTGTTCTCCTCCAAGGGAAGGATCGGTCTATACATGGCATCCGCTCATATAATGCATGCTACGACTCACTATCATACCCGTTGTTCTTTCCAAAGGGTGAGCTCGGGTGGCACAATTGCATTCCAAAAGTGGGTGTAACTATGGCTCAAATTGATCGAGCTCGAGCAACCCGTAAAAGGCGTGCTGAGAATGGTGACGACGATGGAGGTAAATTGATCTTTTTTTAATTATGCAAAGTAAACTCTTTTTGCAAACTCACGATACTAATTCAAACAATGTCTCTCTGCAGAACCTGTTTCAAATACATGTGTCTCAGTGCGCGACTACTATTGCTACAAGTTTCAGATGCGGCCAGGGATATTTAATCCAATACTCTATGGCCGACGCCTTTTCCAGCAGTTTGCCGTCGACACCTACATCAAGATTGAGAGCTCACATTTAGACTACATGAGGAACAATCGGGATACATTGAGGGCTGACCTATACCAAGGCCTCGTGGATAGCATGCATTCGGGTGAAGGGTCTGCTGAGAATGTTGGACGGCGTACTGTGTTGTCTTCGTCATTCATTGGAGGACCACGTGACATGAGGCGTCGATACATGGATGCAATGGCTCTGGTTCGAAAGTATGGTAAACCTGATATCTTCCTCACAATGACATGCAACCCTAATTGGGATGAGATCAAGAATGAACTTTACCCAGGCCAGACACCACAGGACCGCCCAGATCTCGTCACACGGGTCTTCAGAGCAAAGTTGGATGCAATGAGAAAAATGTTGATGGAGAAAGACATACTTGGTAAGGTGAAGGCCTACGTATATGTAGTAGAGTTCCAAAAGAGGGGATTGCCGCATGCACACTTCTTGCTAATAATGGAACGAAAGTACAAGCTCACATGTCCCGAGCAATATGACATGATCATTAGTGCAGAGCTACCAAATAAGAAAAAATACCCTGAGCTATACAAAATGGTCACGAAGCATATGATGCATGGTCCTTGCGGGACGCTTAATCCATCCTGTCCATGCACGGCAGGCCGTGGGTCAAGCAAGAACCGTTACCCACGGCCATTCTGTGAGGCAACATCACAGGGAAAGGATTCATATCCCATCTATCGGCGACGCAATGATGGGCGCATGCTAAAAGTTCGAGGCCACTACTTGGACAATCAATGGGTTGTGCCTTACAACCCTTGCTTGCTTCGTACCTTCAACTGCCATATAAACGTTGAGGCTTGTGGGAGCATTAAATCAGTAAAGTATTTGTTCAAGTACATATACAAGGGACATGATAGGGCATCAATTGTGATGAGGGAGACCGACAAAGAGGACGGGAAAGGAAACATTGATGAGATCAAACAGTATAGAGACGCCCGTTGGGTGACGCCTCCAGAAGCACTATGGAGGATATATGGCTTTGACTTGAGCAAGAACCATCCGCCAGTTCAGCAGCTGCAACTTCATCTACCCGATATGCACATGGTGGCATTTCATAAACGGGACAAGGTCGAAAAGATCGTTAATAGACCAGGTGTAGAAGAGTCAATGCTGACAGCATACTTCGATGCAAACAGGCATGATGAGGAAGCTCGCAAAATCTTATATCGAGACTTCCCAGAGTATTATACATGGCAGTTTGATGGTAAATTCTGGCAGAAAAGGAAAAACTCTGTTTTCCAAATTGGTAGAGTCATCTCGGCCCATCCTGCCGAGGGTGAACGCTACTTTCTTCGTGTTCTATTGAACAATGTTGCTGGTGCTACCTCATATGAACACCTCAGGACAGTTGATGGGGTGCTACTACCTTCGTTTCGTGAAGCTGCAGAAAGGAGGGGTTTAATCGAAGAGGATAATACCCTAGATGAATGTCTAACGGAAGCTATTTTATTCCAGATGCCTACCTCTCTACGAAGACTATTTGCAACAATATTGGTATTTTGCGAACCTCATGATGTGATGGGGTTGTGGATAAAACACTACGATGCAATGTCAGAGGACTATAGCCGCAATAATCCATCCCCGGATCTCGTGCAACAAATGGTTTTGATAGACATTAGAAACATGTTGCAGTCTATGGGGAAGGACATAAGGTCATTTCCTCTTCCAGATATTGATCACTCATATGATGATGCCAGCCATATACCTCGTGAGATATTTGAGGAAGCTAGCGTTGAGCAGAATCCTGAAGATGTGCTATTGTGTGACTCACTCAACGCCGAGCAAAAGTTTGCCTACAATGAGATAATGACAGCTGTCTACAGCAGACAAGGCGGGCTATTCTTTGTGGATGGACCTGGTGGGACGGGAAAGACATTTTTGTATAGGGCACTTCTCGCAAAACTACGTAGCCAGGATAAGCTTGCCGTTGCCACAGCTACATCTGGGGTCGCAGCGGCCATAATGCCAGGTGGGAGGACGGCCCACTCGCGTTTCAAGATACCCCTAACTCTTCAAGAGGGTGGTTGCTGTAGCTTCACGAAACAGAGTGGTACTGCCAAGTTGTTGCAGCAAGCAGCTCTCATAATTTGGGACGAGGCATCTATGACAAAGAGGCAAAATTTAGAAGCACTAGACAACAGCCTACGTGATATAATGGGTCGGTCACACCTACCCTTTGGTGGGAAGACTGTTGTCCTTGGTGGGGATTTCAGACAAGTACTCCCTGTTGTGCGGAAAGGATCTAGGGCTCAAATAGTTGGTGCTTCTCTACGAAGGTCGTATCTTTGGGAATCCATGCGCCACCTAAAGCTTGTTCGCAACATGAGGGCTCAGAGTGATCCGTGGTTTGCAGATTATTTGTTGCGCATTGGTGATGGAACAGAAGAGGTTAACGGAGATGGCAATGTTCGTATTACAGATGAGATCTGTATCCCGTACTCTGGTGATGCCGATAAAGATCTTCATAGTTTGATTGACAGCATCTTTCCAAATCTGAATGCAAACATGGCAGACAAAGACTACATCACCACCAGAGCGATTTTATCTACACGCAATGATTGGGTGGACATGATTAATATGAAAATGATTGATATGTTTCAGGGTGGTGAGACGGTGTATCACAGTTTTGACTCCGCGGTAGATGATCCACATAACTACTATCCATCGGAGTTTCTTAATAGCCTGACCCCCAACGGCCTGCCACCACACGTCTTGAAGCTGAAGGTCGGGTGTCCTGTTATATTGCTTAGGAATATTGACCCCGCCAATGGGCTATGTAATGGTACAAGGTTGGTGGTGCGGGGGTTCCGAAGAAATACAATCGACGCTGAAATTGTTGTGGGGCAGCATGCTGGGAAGCGGGTATTTCTTCCTCGAATACCGCTATGCCCGTCTGATGATGAGATGTTCCCTTTCCAGTTTAAGAGGAAGCAGTTTCCTATCAGGCTAAGCTTTGCCATGACGGTCAATAAGTCACGGGGCCAAACTATCCCGAACGTGGGTGTGTACCTGCCTGCACTGGTCTTCTCTCCCAGTTGTACGTTGCGATGTCTAGAGCCACATCAAGAACGAATATTAAGATCCTTGCCCTACCAGCTGATGCGGAGGCACAAGAGGAGGAGGCAAAAAATATGGAGAAGAAAAATGCTAAAAAAAATACCATGGAAAAAAAGCCTAAGAATGCGTTAAATAAAAAAGATAAGGATAAGAAGACCCCAACAACGGATGGAACTTTCACAAAAAATATTGTATATAAGGAGGTCCTAACGCCATAGATGAGGTAACATTACTTTACTAACTCATAATTGCATTTTTGTAATTCATATTGTTTTGCACAAATAATATCTCACTGTCTCCATATTTATTGTTGTTCTTAGGTATTTTCAATTGGCTTATCAGACTCTACTGGGAGATGTTCTATACATATTTATATGATGGCATAATTACATTTTGAGTGTTTTGTTGTAAATAAATAAATTATATTTTACTATTATTGGTTTACTACACAACATACTCCGGTTTGGTACGGAATAGCTATCTTTTTGTGCTAAAAATCTACTAACAATTGTAAAATTTACAACATGATGAGAAGAGTATATTAATAGTCGTGCCCGTATCTAACATTTATATTTTGTCTAGCAGTGTTAACAGACGTGATCGTATCTAGCTTTCCATCACGAACTTATTTGTGGATTTACTAGCGCGCGAAAGAAATGGATATCGAAAATTTCTTCCTGCTGATATTAAACATTATCTTGCCCGTATCATGGAAAGATCTATAAAGTAGAATTTGTGAGCCTATAATGTTGTTTTCTTCCTTGACCATATTTGATTTCACGAACTTTATTTCTTTAAGTCAAATGTAACTTTATAGTTGGTATTTAAGTTTTATTATAATATTATTATCTTATTGTGCGATCCATGAATTTTAAATAAAAAATATTAGTTATCCCGTAGCAACGCACGGGCACGTTACCTAGTATAAATTAAAGTAATGATTCCATCCGGAATTCTTCGTGGGCTTATTCCTAGTGAAACGAATGGGGCCTTAGGGATATGGACTACATTTAAAAGTATGAGCATAAATATATTTTTTATAAAATTTTTGGAATTACTTTTGATAAGCACGCAAAAATTTATATTAATGTTGACACCGTTTTTTGGACACATATCTTTTGATACGCACCTGGAGTTAATGGAATGTGGATCGGCGGATGGAGCAATGGTGATTAGTCTACAGGAGAGTTGCCAATGAAGGTGGTTGTCGATGAGGAACAACCGAATATGACTAAGTCCAGAAGTGGTGACGTATTCATGCCGATGATCAGTGCCGGTGTTTGCCGATGGTAGCCTGCCGATGACTCTGAAGAAAAGCGCGGAGGTTGCCGATTGATTCGTGGCAGTGTCCCGATCGGTTACGGGGGATAGTTTAATGTTTTCCTTAGTTATTAGGATTCGTTTTGTATACGGGTTCTGTTTGATTTGGAATTCGAGTCCTAGTCGTATCTGGATGTAGCTCTTTGGACAGGGTATAAATGTAGACCCTAGGGCAATGTAATGAGACAACTATCAATCAATTAAAAATAAGTTTTTACTCATATTCCAGCATCTACTTTTTCGACGACTTCGTCATATTTTCTTTTTATTACGAGTTCTTAGAAATTTGTCGGGTCAAACTCGGCGCGTTCTCAAGTTCCGCGTGAGCACCTCTTGGCCGTGACATCCGGGCGCATCGCTGTTGTCGGGACCAAAGTGTTCGAGTTACCACATTTGTCAATTGTAAGGTCAAATCGGCTGACACACCTTAACTTTTGAATCGGGTATTAGCCCTTTGTGTTTGCAGATCAACTTTTGCACCAACACATCTTTTGGCACGCCCAGTGGGACAGATTCAAGATCAAGATCAACATGTCGAACACCGATTTCGACTTGGAGAATGTCATCCCAGTGACGGAGGCCAATCTCAGAGATGAGCAGAAGCAAGCTATGGCAAAAGCCATGGAGGACTACAAGCAGCTATGCTTGAAGTCCTTCAGTATCAACAGGAGTGATGAAGTGATCCAAAAGGAAGCATTGCCGGCGCCTCGGCACATAACTTTTGAAGCCAATCCTGGTAAATTGCAAGAGATGGTGGATGGTGGTGTCAACCGTGCTCTGATCAATCAAGCTGGCGTACTGTCCAATACGGTTTTCAATGCGGTGGCTAGAACTTTCAAGGAAGGACAAGTACCTCCATCTTATGTGGGTCCTACCCATCATCAGCCAGGGTCACCGGTGGTTACAGCTCCATTGGCTAGTACGACCGTTGCGGGCGCAGAAGCTACTTCTTCCCCAAGTACATTATGGATGACCAATGCGCAATCCACACCGATGATCACTAATCCATCTACGTCAGACGGACAAATCAAACTTGCCACAGATCTATTGGCATCGGCGATGTCAGGGACTGTTCCTCCCAACTGGTGGGGTTATGGTATGCCCCCAGAATTTATGGCAAAAAGTCCTGGGACATTTCAGGTAGCTGACGTGACTGGCAAGACTCCTATGACATCGGCACCTCCAAATCCGCCGATGAATCAAAATCGCCAGTACCCTACAACTACTACTGCAAGACCTTACACTGGGAATTCTCAAGCTCCAACATTCCAGATGCCTAATGCATCGGCAGATCCAATGCCGACGCAGCAGAGGTTTATGATACAGCCAGGGTATGTCAATTCAATGATGATACCCAATTACCAGTCATCGGCAGGGCGATGAATGCTAACAGTGGATGGACAGGGCAGTTAGTCTTTCCACGGATGCCTCAGCAGAATCATCAGGCTGTAGGGTTTCAACAAGGCCAAATCCAACCTGGGTTTCAGAATCAAGGGTTGGTCAACCAGCCGATGAATCTTGGTCAGCAAATTGGTGGTCAGATGGTTAATCCGATGTTCCATGGAGATCGTGCACCACAGAGACACGTGGAAGCGTATCAGCAGGTGCCAGATCCACAGCCACCTCATCGGCAAGATGCCGATGCATATTGGGTCGATAAGATAGCTCAAGTAATGAGAGACCAATTTGGGATAAAACCCAAAGTCAACACTTACTCTTATCAGACACCGTATCCTCCTGCATATGACTTGATTCCACTTCCAAATCGGTACAAGGTACCAGATTTCACTAAGTTTTCTGGACAGACTGATACATCAACTATGGAGCATGTCAATAGGTTCATCATCCAGTGTGGAGAAGCTGCTAACAGGGATGAATTAAGGGTTCGTCTGTTCTCATCATCTTTGTCTGGATCGTCGTTTACTTGGTTTATTTCGTTACCTCCCAACTCAGTGATCACTTGGGCCGATCTAGAGAAACAATTCCACAAATACTTCTTTTCTGGAGTTCATGAAAAGAAGATTACCAATTTGGTCAGGCTGAAGCAACACAATGATGAATCGGTTGAGAGTTTTGTGCAAAGATTGTGAGAAGTCAAGAATAAATGCTATAGTTTGGTTCTAGATGATCGGCAGCTAGCCGATTTGGCTTTTCAAGGACTGTTGCCACATATCAGAGACAAGTATGCTTCTCAAGAGTTCGAGATTCTGAGTCATTTGGTGCAGAGGATTTCTGACCAAGACATTAAACCTTTTGAACCCAAGAGAGCATGGAATAAAAAGGTGTCATTTGTTGATGAGGCAGCAAGCTCAGATTGTGATGAAGAACCAGTTATCGGCTTGGCCGAGTGGGTGAAAAACAAGAAACCGATGTCTTGCCCTTTTGGGCATAAGGAACCAGAGAAGTTTGCATTTGATATCACCAAAGTCGATAAGATATTTGACTTTCTACTTTAGGAAGGGCAAATTAAGTTATCACCCAATCATGTGATTCCATCGGCTGAGGAATTAAAGAAGATGAAATATTGCAAGTGGCACAATGCAACGTCTCACAACACAAATGAGTGCAAGGTTTTTAGGCAACAGCTGCAATCGGCTATAGAATCTGGGAGAATCAAGTTTGATAATTCTAAAGCTCAGAAGCCGATGAAGATCGATCAACATCCTTTCCCAACAAATATGTTGGATGCTAAGGGAAAAACCAAGGTCTTGATGTCAGAGGCAGCTGAGAGAAGTGCATCGGTGGATCCTCAACATCAGATTACTACCGATGATGCTAAGGGCAAGGGTCTGGTTCAGGAAGGAACCAGCTCAGGAAGGCCTCCCCGATCTGGCATTGTGATAACTCATAGAAGGCATCGGGAGACTTAGCAGCAACGTGAAGATCGGTATCGGCGTCAAAAGGAAGATCGTCGCCGAGAAGAAGACCAATGCCGACAGGAGTGGAATCGGCATAAAGATCACTGGAACTGCCCGTTCTTTATCCATTGCTGGGAGCAGAACATTAAACTGCCCACTGTTAGAGATTGTCCTGAGTGCAATGGTTATGATCGGTATGATAGACCTAATCGGCAGTATCAGAATGATGATCGACGATTTAATAGGCTGATTAGGGGGAGAACTTCAGTTCATGATCGGCTGGGGGGGTAAGGCTCAGTGTGCATGATAGACTTGGTGACCGTGTCGAGTACTTTCCCAGGAACCAAGAAGAACTTGAAGAAATGGCGGATGCACGAGTTCCCGATGAATTCATATTCTGTAGGGATGGTAATACTTATCGAGTGGAGTCAAGGGAAAATCGTCGTTCATCGGTAAGACAGCCGCAATGGTGTCCAGAGGGGTTGACTAGGACGCAGAAAAGGAGGTTGCAGCGTGAAAGACGAGAAGATTTGAGCAAAGGAGAGAGTTCTGGCAAAATCCGGAGATCAGCAGCAGCCGGATCATAAAGGAAAAGGGCCATCGGCAGATGTTAACATGGTATTTATGTTGCCGATGGAGTTCCTTGCACTGTCCAGCGATGATGAAGAGTTGGATTTTTCCGGCCAGATAGCTCAGTTGGCTCTGGATCCGATGACGGCTATATTTGAAAAGCCTGCCGGCAATGAAAGGCAGCATCTTAAAGCTTTGTTCGTCAAAGGGAGGGTTGATGGGCAGCCAATAACCAAGATATTTGTTGATGGTGGGGCTGCTATCAATATTATGCCATATGAAGTTTATCGGAAGCTTGGGAAAGGAGATCAAGATTTAACTAAGACCGATATGATGCTAAAGGACTTTGAAGGAAATGTGTCTCCGGTTAAGGGGGCAATATGCGTCGAGTTGACCATCTGTAGCAAAACCTTGTCGACAACTTTCTTCGTGATCAGTGGAAAGGGTGCTTATAATCTGCTACTAGGGAGATATTGGATCCATGCCAATTGTTGCATCCCATCAACAATGCACCAATGTTTGATTTAGTGGGTAGGTGACAAGATTGAGATTGTCCTAGGAGATTCTTCTTATCTCGTCGCATCAGCAGAGGCGGATACTTATGAAAGGACCAGGTGCATCTCAGGAGAGATTTGGGAGAAGGATTTCCTCAAAGTTGCCGATTATGAGATTCCACCGATCCAAGCAGTTGGTTCTGATGAGGAGTTTTAAATGGATAGGTTTGCCGATGATGGAAAATTAGGCCAGGGGTTTACATCGGCCGATGATTTAGTAGAAGTAGATATAGGTAATGGTGATAAGCCAAGGCCTACTTTTATTAGTGCTAAGTTAAATTCTGAGTGTAAGCAACAGTTAACCGTTTTATTAAATGAATATAAAGATTACTTTGCTTGGGATTATACTGAGATGCCTGGTTTGGACCGATCCATTGTTGAACATCGGTTACCTATCAAATCTGGATTTCGGCCACATCAGCAGCCGGCTCGCCTATGTAATCCTAATATTCTTCATGATATTAAGGCCGAGATAACTAAACTTATTGAAGCTAAATTTATTCGGCAGTACCGGTATGCGGAGTGGATTTCCAATGTTGTTCCAGTTTACAAGAAAAATGGGAAGCTTCGAGTCTGCATTGATTTCAGAAATCTTAACAAGGCTACGCCGATGGATGGCTACCCAATGCTAGTTGCCGATTTGTTAGTTGACGCTGCAGCAGGACATCGGATTATTAGCTTTATGGATGGCAATGCACGATATAATTAGATATTCATGGCTGAAGAGGATATTCCAAAGACCGCATTTAGATGTCCTGGTCATATTGGGTTGTTTGAATGGATAGTCATGACCTTTGGCTTAAAAAATGCTGATGCTACTTATCAGAGGGCTATGAATTTTATCTTTCATGAGTTCATCGGCAAACTGGTAGAGATTTAAATTGATGATGTGGTGGTTAAGTCTGGAGATTTCACAAAGCATCTTGCCGATTTGCGAAAGGTGTTGGAGTGCACAAGGAAATATGGTTTAAAAATGAACCCTAACAAGTGTGCATTTGGTGTATCGGCAGGATAATTTCTTGGTTTCATGGTACATTAGAGAGGAATTGAAATTACCAGAAGATCTATCGATGCTATTAACAAAACAGTTGCTCCTACCAACAAAACTGAGCTCCAATATCTGATCGGCAAAATAAATTTTATCAGGCGATTTATTTCCAATTTGTCTGGTAAAATTCGTGCTTTCAGTCCTTTACTTAAATTGAAAGCCGATCAAGAATTTATATGGGGAGAAAAGCAACAGTTGGCTTTAGATGAAATCAAGAATTATTTGATAAATCCTCCAGTTTTAATTCCACCTCAGCAAGGAAAGCCCTTCAGATTGTATTTGTCTACCGATGGGCTGGTCATCGGTTCAACTTTAATTCAAGAATTTGAAGGAAAGGAGCGTGTGATTTATTATTTAAGTAGAAGACTGATTGATGCTGAGACAAGGTATTCGGCAATAGAAAAATTGTGTTTATGCCTATATTTTTCATGCATTAAGTTGAGACACTATTTGCTATCGGCCGAATGCACTGTTATATGCAAGGATGATATGGTCCGGTACATGTTGTCTATGCCAATTATGAGTGGTAGAATCGGTAAATGGATTTTGGCATTGTCGGAGTTTGATCTACGATATGAATCGACTAAGGCTATAAAAGGGCAGGTTATGGCCGATTTGGTGACTCAGCATTGCGGTGTGGTGGAAACTTTGGAGATTGTTCCTTGGACACTCTCCTTTGATGGATCTACCTGTGACCAGGGGGCAGGAATCGGTATAGTACTAATTTCCCCACAGGGAGGAAAGTATGAGTTCTCTTTGCCGATTGTTGCCACGTCAACGAATAATCAAGCTGAGTATCAAGCTTTGATCAAGGGGTTGGAATTATTAAAGGAGGTTCATGCTGATGCTATTGAAATCTTTGGGGATTCTATGCTGGTCATAAATCAGTTGGCTGGGAGTTATGAATGCTGAAGTGAAGTCCAGATAACTTATTATGAAAGAAGTATGCAATTATTAAAGGAATTCAGAGATTTCTGATTAGAGCATGTTCCTCGGTTACATAATGAGGAGGCTAATCGGTTGGCTCAGCATGCTTCGGGATATCAACCCATGTTAAACACGTTATCGGCGATCGGTGCCGAAGATTGGAGAAAGGAAATCATTGATTATTTAAAGGATCCATCTAAAAAGGTTGAGAGACGTATCAGGTTTCAAGCTACCAAGTATGTGCTCCTCGAGGATGAACTATATTACCGAACTATAGATGGAGTTCTTCTCAAATGCTTAGGTAATGATGAAGCTAAAAGTTTGATGGGAGAGGTCCATGAGAGAGCAGGTGGAGCACATCAGTCGGCTTTTAAGATGAAATGGACGATCAGGAGAAATGGGTATTATTGGCCGACTATACTCGAGGATTGCTTTAAATATTTCAAAGGGTGTCAAGAATGTCAGAAATTTGGCAATATTCAAAGAGCACCCGCATCGGCCATGAATCCTATTATTAAACCTTGGCCGTTTCGGGGATGGGCTATTGACTTAATCGGCCAGATTTACCCGCCATCGAGCAAAGGGCATAAGTTCATCTTAGTTGCCACAGATTATTTCACTAAGTGGGTTGAAGCTATTCCTTTGAAGAAAGTTACATCGGCTAATATGATTGATTTTATGAAAGAGCATATTGTGTACCGATTTGGTATTCCTCAAACAATCACTACCGATCAGGGTACTATGTTTACATTGGGAGAGTTTGATGAATTTGCAATAAGTATGGGAATTAAAGTGTTGAATTCTTCTCCTTATTATGCTCAAGCCAATGGGCAGGCCGAGGCGTCCAACAAAGGAATTATTAAACTTATCAAATAAAGATTGAAAAAAATCCTAGGAGGTGGCATACATTATTGAATGAAGCTTTATGGTCATATCGGATGGCTTGTCATGGGTCGACTAAAGTTTCGCCTTATTAGTTGGTGTATGGGCATGATGCGGTGCTACCATGGGAGATTAAGACCGGATCTAGGCGACTATCTTTTCAAGATCAGCTAGCTGCCGATGACTATGCTACTTTGATGAAAGACGAGTTAGATGATTTAGCAGGACATCGGGTGAGGGCTTTGATAAGTATAGAAGAAAATAAAAAGAGAGTTGCTAAGTGGTATGATAAAAAAGTAAAGGCTAAGGAGTTTACCGATGGAGATTTGGTATGGAAGCTGATATTACCGATTGGGACTAAAAGTTCAAAGTTTGGCAAATGGTCTCATGGGAAGGTCCTTATCGGATAAATCGGTCTGCTCCCGGTAATGCTTATATTTTGGAAACTCTCGAAGGAGTTGAATTTCCCAGAGTATTGAATGGAAAGTACTTAAAGAAATATTACCCGAGCATATGGGTTGATGCGTGAAAGCTTAAAGTGCCGATAACATTCCTATCGGTTGGATTAAAGTGTATCTCGGAGTAAATACGATGTTTCAAAAGATGCCGATAACAGTCCTATCGGCTAGACCAAAATAATCGGCAATTTTTGAAGAAAGAGCAAAACACGCCGCCGATGAAAAGCTTATACATTTAGCCGAGCTTGGATCGCCGATATAGCGCGCAGACGGATTTGATCGGCTTCTTCTATCTCCTAGATGTCTTCATCGGCAGAACCCTCCACTGGCTTCAGCTTCTTCTTCATCTGCAATGCCTTGCGGGCTTGAATGTTTCGCTCTTGTTCGAGGGTCTTGATCATTTCAGGCAGCTGACTTTCTTCTTGTTGAGCTTGGGACAGAGCCTCTTCTACTTGCTTAAGCTCTACCAACAGGGTTTCCCTTTTAGCCGATAGGTCGGAGATCTTTTGTTTCAGCATATCTCCGGAGGATTTTAGAATGCCGATGCCCTTGTGTTTCTCATCGGCAAGGTGCTTCACTTTCATTACCTCCTCTGAGAGCTAGGCATGAGTGGCTCTATTGGCAAGGCGTTGGGCAGCTTTTTGATACTGAAGCTGGCGGCTCTCTAAGTGTGCAGCCTGAAAAAGAGTCTCCTCGGCATCGGTAGGGATTTGGCCTCTGAGAGCCTTAAACAGAGCCTTGGCTGGATCAGAGTCATCAACCAGTTGAGCTGTATCCTGATGAAGCAGGGCCAACAGATCTTCCAGCTTTGCTCTGATTTCTGCTGATGAAATCCCAACTGCTTGAGAAGAGCTTGCTTCCTCGCCTTCATTATCGGAAATTTCGATGGAAAAGGAGAACAAGCTGTCGGGAGAATCCTGTTCCTGAAAAGAAAATAAAATAAGTTATTTGATCATCAAGTACTAGTGATGAAAAATAGAAATCAGGTGACTTACTTGTTTCAAGGCAATTTCTCGCCTCTGGCTAGCTGAAGCCGATGGTACCACGGGTTGATCGCCTGGAGTTGCCGATGGAATGATGTCAGCTGAAAATTATATAATAATAATGAGTGCTGCAAGTTAAAAATCCATCGATAAATAATCTTATGGACAGAACTTTACCTTGAGGGGGTGCAGTGCTCGTCTGGATTGAAGAGACTACCGATGATATAATTGATCCCACTGGATCGGTGGTCTGCTCATGTACATTGGCTAGTGTCTCTTCTGGCTGAGGTTCTTCTTGTGGCTGAGGTGGAGATGGTGCTTGTTGTGTCTGAGCCTCTGGTGAAGAAGGGGACGATTCCACATGAATCGGTGACCCTAGAGGAGGAGGAGGAGGCGCTGCTGTCTTCTGACGTTTTGCTTGTGACTTAGTACTCTTAGGACCCTTTCTCTTTACTTGGCTAGACTGGGGGGCATCGGCAGTTGTCTTGGTACTGCTGGTCTTTGCCGATTTGCTAGTTTGCTGATACAACGATAAAAGTTTCAGAAGTACAAGTGTAACAGAGTATTGATGGAATTTTGTTTGAAACAGTGAATGTTACCGATGAAGTTCCCATGGCAGCCGATGTATCCTGAAAAGGCCGTGTGAGTATAGAATGGAATCGGTATAAATTGAAGAGATAAACACTTTCTACCTTGAAAACTTGCGCCAAAGCAGTAGCAGCGACTGATGGAGATGTCTTGGCCCGCTTGGTGGTGATTTTCTTAAAATGCACACCCCGGTGCATTAGAGCCGCTAAGCTTGGTGCATTGTTGCCGATCAAAGAGATCGGGCCCGATGGAAGGAGTTCGATCGGCTTGCCACTTCTGCTGACTGACGGTGGAGTATCGTCGACCTGTATAAAACAGAGGAAGTAAGTTGCCGATAAGAACAAAAGTAATAGGATTTCGGCATCGGTTGAAGACTTACAGTGTTCTCGTGGACCTTGTAGGTGGAGTCGATCATACCGCGGTATGTAAGAGCCGATCTGCAGAACAAATGCTCTTTCCACTCTGCCCACCATTGTTTGTACGCCTGGGTGATGAAGAGAGCTGGGATCTAAGCCGATAAGTCGATATCTCATGTATCGGCATTTGGCGGGAGTTGAGCTATTCTAATCCACTCAAGACCACTGGTGATGATCTCCCTTGGTTTCACCACATCGACGTAGCAGAGCGCAATCGGCAACTGTCCGAAGGCCAATTGACGGGCCAATGCTGATGGATTGTAGAACTCATAGGTGAGATTGGAAGCTTTCCCACTACAAAAGAAGTTCAATGGTATAGCCCTCGGAGTGATAATTGCCATCATCAGATCATGGTCCTTGTTGAGAGCATCATCAAAGGGATGAAAAGTCAGGGGAAATCTGGTGTCTGGATCCTCATAAGGCATCCATGCCTGTTGTTCTTTGGTCAGACCCTCGTAAAGAGTCTGAAAGAATCGGCTAACCTGATCTTCATTACCATCGGTACCCGGTAGAACTATGGCAGCTTCACCATAGTTCAGAGGGGAGCGAGTTGCCGATTCCTTCTCATCCAGCTCATGATCTTCGGCTATATCTCTGGGGAAGCACTGTGCAAAAAGGTTGAATTCAAGGCGCTTATGCATGTGGACACTAAGCCACCAGGGTCCCCCTAAGTTACCGATGGGTTGGCCTAGCAGGAGTTTCTTAGCTACCTGATGGAGAAGGTGATCAAAAGAGCCGAGCAAATATCGGCCAAGAGGAAATCGGCCACCATTGGCCAGTCTTTCTGCTGCCGATAGATAGACAGAGGTTGGTCCCGCCGATCGGCCACATAATACAAACTTATCCAGCCACATGTTCAAGAAAATGGCCTGCTCTCTTTCCCCGACAGATCCTGTTTTTCGGTACTTCTGAATATATCCAGACCAACCGCCGATAACGCAAGTCTCTACCTTAGAGCTGGGCTTGGTGTCAAACAAATGACTATTATCAGCAGTTGATATGTCTAAGCCAGTGAGCATGAGCACATCGGCAAGACTAGGTGAAGCAGGGCCATGGCCGAATACAAAAGCATTGAGTGTGTCTGACCAAAAGTACGAGGCAGCTATCAGCAGCGACTCGTTCCTCTCCATATCGGCAATAGATAATCTGATGCATTGGTCTAATTTCCGCTCACCCCATTGGGCTTCATTTGAATGGCTGACTCTCAGGAACCAGTCTTTCCATCCTTTGGTGGGACTGGACCAGGAACGAAAAGCATCTTTCCACAGATCTAAGGAGAAGTTTTCGGCTCTAAAAGGGATCCTATTTGTCTCTGCGTTTATCAGATCGGCAGGATCTGGATTTCCCAATGGGCCAAGGCACTGGAAGTGAGGTTGATCGGTAGGAATAACAATTTTATCAGCCAACACCTAAAGAGATAGAGAATGAAAGAACAGAAAAGAAAGAAAAAGTACTTAGTAACCAGATTTGCAGATGAACAGGAGTACAGTAAAAGTATAAAAGAAGGATGATAGGCTGACCTCAGGAACGATGAAGTTGATGGCCATTTCTTCCCGAGGAAGAGGAGAGATCGAAGACTTGGAAGATTGATGGAGGAGGCCCTTGCTGGAGTTCTTGGAGTTCTCAAGCAATGCCGCCGCCAGGAAAGTGGATTTGAGGCTGTAGAATGACGAGATGGAGAAAGAGTACCGGAGAAGGAAGTATTTATAGGACAAAATGGGCAGGGGCAAATCTGACTTATCTCTTTGCCGCATCTGTGAAATCTGAGGGTGTTCAGATGGATATGGTAACTGTTCGCACGATAATCAAGGGATTGCACAGGTGATTTGGCAGCAAGCGGTCATGATTTTGAAGATATTTTACTGTTCAAGATCGCCTGGTCGGTCCATCGGCAGTTTTCTCTAACGGTAATATTGCCGATGAGCACATAAGTGGGGAGGTTCGGTTCGAGAGGTTGGTAAATTCGAGGAATCTGCAGGAGAATCGGGCTAAGGTTGTTTAGATTTGGTGGCTGATTACTGTTGACGGTCCTTAATGCTCACATTTAACCATCAAGTAATCATAGAAAGGATCCAAATGCAACCAACACCTAGACTTAGGGTTTTATCTGACAGAATTCCACGATGGTGTTTGTCTATTTCTGCAGGGGGTTATCAGGAAATATGGAAGAAAGGCCCACACGTCGGGTTTACATAGAGATATTAACGTGCCGCGCAATTTTCTACCATCTAGAAGACTCTAGAAGCCACGGGAAGGAAGCGGAGGCGAGAGGACTCAGGGACAGGGCGCCCGCCCTCCTTTCCTGGGCGCCCGCCCTCAACCAGAGTCCAATCAGGACTTTCTTTCGGGATATTGCTCCACCGACTTAAAGGATCAAGGATAACCGTTCAATCAATGTCAGTTTGATCCAACGGCCTATATTCACTTGGAGGGACTATAAAATCAGACCCCCTGGCCCCTGGAGATCATACCTCTTCTACAGAATCAAAGTTAGCGTTTCAATTCTTCAAACAAGTAGAGAGGATCCCCCTAGTTCTTCTAGTTCTACCTCTAGTTCATCTAGATCTAGTTCTAGTTCATCTAGTTCTAGTTCTAGTTCCTCTAGTTCTAGTTCTAGTTAGTTCTAGTTGTAATCTAGAAAATAGGGAGAGAGAAGAGGAGAGCGGAGGAGGAGCCGGGTCTGTCGGATCTTCCTCAACATTATACTTTTGTAGCAACTGGTTCGTTCTTCATCGTTCTCCAGGTTCTTCAATTCATAATTCCTGAGTTCTTTAATTACTTTTATTTACATTCAAGTTATTTATTGGATTCCCGCTTGCATCAAGTGCTCTAGTCTTTATAACGCTAGAGTAGTAATTAATAGATTAGACGTGGTGTTTAGTCTTGCAATTACCTGGAATTGCACCCAATCCTGTGGATTGTTGTGGTAGCCCTAGGGTAGTGACAGCCCTAACGGTCGACGTATTCCACCTCGTTCGGATCGGTGTTTGTAGGACCGTAGTCGGAGCTTCCTAGCCCCCTTCTCATCTCTTTCTGTGGTTAGTGTTCTGATGTCGCGAAATAGATAATCTTGAAGTAATTCTTGATTCTTAGATCAACTAGAGAACTCTCAGGAAACTTCCTCTCTTCCCACCAAAAATAGTTATATAGTTATCCTTCGGCGATCTTGGATCGTAATTAGTACACTCACGTTCTCTGTGGAAAATCGATACTCTGGAATACTCCCGGGTAAAGGCTACATCGGTATCCGTGCGCTTGCGGATTTTTCTGTTTGCGTTTAAAATACCCAACAAGCTTTCTAGCGCCGTTGCCGGGGAACAGTAGCTGTGCTAGTTTCGAACCAAGTCGTCTGTGTATCCTTTTTCTTTTTTTTACCACACTCACCTTATCACTTTCACCATACCACATGGATTTCACTCTAAGCATTAATGAGCATGGAATTTATTTCATAGCCACTTCAATTACTCCATGCTCATATGTAACATCTTCACAATCCATTGCTTTTTCCAAAATCACAACATTCGAGATCTCCAACCCCCTCATCCTTTCTATTTATATAAACTTTAAAAGGGCGGCTGTCGATGCATATGTCTATATTAAATATTGCAGATCTCGTTGAGTTGGTCTTGATATAGGTCAGCGTTGGAGGGGAAACCACCTCGCCGACATAAATTGATGGTTTCCCAAGGACAAGCTTAGTGTCCTAAAACAAGCACTGATCAGATTGTAACATGAGCTTTTAATTATTAGTAACATTACCTTGTGTGTTGAGCATATAAGGATAATTGTAAAAATATTCCTTCGGGTATTCTTGTCACTAACCTTTCCAGGATTGGAGCAAAAAGATCGGATGAATGACAAGCACAAGGTATGTCCAACCAATCATCATACAACATTGAATTAAATTCATCCAAACTTGAATTTTGCAAAATTCAAGATTGGGGGAGTACTTTACATAAAATCATCCTTTGCCATGTTGCTATGTTGGTTGTCCTTACCTTTGAGACATGCTCAATTTGTTAAATACTAGTCACACTTCATCTCCACTTAAGTAGATCTCTATAAAAGCCATCATGCTACCTATGTTTATCCTAGTAAGTGTTAGTTTGGAAGTACTGTACATACTTCCATTGGCATTTAAATTAAGCATGGTGCTTAGGTTAAATAGCCTTCCTTAATCTGATTAGACATGGAGTCTAGTTTGGTTACTGAACTAAAAACTGCTTGAGTAGGCATTGGTATATTTTGTCGGACTAACCCCTACAGGAAAACTTTCAATATCAACCTGGGAAGTCCTGAGATACAAACGCACATTGGAGATAAAGGAGACACATGAAGTTTAACAATTTACACAAGGAAGACATAGCTCACAAGAGATGGTCCATGGAGGGTGCCACAAACATGATGCATAATCGCTAAGAAAGGAAAGCTTTCACAAGGTGATACTGTACCATCACTCTTGTAATACCCGATTTTAAGGACAAAATCAGATATGCACCATATGTGAGTCTTAGAAGCCAAATCTCACATGTAGCTACAAATAAGGGGTAATATCAAAAGACAATGCAAAAATTATATAACGAACGTAGTATAAAAGATATAACCTTTGATACCAAACAACGGATAGACAACATCAAACTTCGGGTATTAACTTCTCTCCACAGGATCCAACTGACTGGTTGATCACAAGCCTAAAGCATCTCCTGAAGTGTGTGTTGACGGTCCTTAAGTATCAAATTTAATTATCAAATAAACAAAGAAAAGGATCCAAATGAAATCAACATCTAGACTTAGTGTTTTATCTGACAGAATTCCACGAGTTTTGGTGTTTGTCTATTTCTGCAGGGGGTTATCAGGAAATAAGGAAGAAAGGCCCACACGTCGGGATTACATAGAGATATTAACGTGCCGCGTAATTATCTTACATCTAGAAGACTCCAGAAGCCATGAGACCGAAGCGGAGGTGAAACGGGGCCTGACCCTGGGCGCCCGCCCAGGTGATCAAGGCGCCCGCCCACCTGCCGAGGCCAGTCACGACTCTGCTTCGTGGGAGATCTCCACCGACCTAAAGGATGAATCTAAACCATACAATCAATGTCGGTTTAATCCAACGGCCCATATTCACTTGAAGGGACTATAAAACCAGACCCCCTGGTCCCTGGAGGAGAGAGCCTCTCAACCCTGATTCATTATTCTCAAGGGAGAAGAAGCCTCTGATCAAGATTAGAGCCACCACATCAATTAGATATCTAGATTAGCATAGCTACATAGGATTAGAACAAGAAGGAGTCAATCTTCGATTGGTTTCCGGATCTGTCAAGAGGATTCTTGGTAATTCTCTAATTGTGCTTCTAATTATTCTTCTAATCATCTTTGTTCTTCAATATTATGAATATGACTTTGTTCTACTTCAATATATTGCTTATGACTTTGCTCTACTTGCTTATATTCAAGATAATATTGTTCTTAGTTTATCATAGTTATGTACTTGGCTTAGTTAGATTGGATCTATATACATGCTTAGGATCGTATAGCGTTTATCCATCGGATCCATGGGTAAATGATATATTGTGTAGGCGTGGTGCTTATACCGTATTTATCTGCGATTGTACCCAATATGCCAGATCGTGGGGTAGTTCGTGATAGTGACAGCTTCATTGATTCTTATATAGTCCCCTCTTGTGTATTGGGCTGACAGAGCAACATTATTACAGGGGAGTGATTGCTATGTTTCTCATTTACCTTGCTAATATCACTATGCATGGGCGAAGTCTTGTCTTGCAATGATTGCTAAGTATGCTTGCACTAACTATGATAATGCTAGACTATATAGTTGAGAATAACTTAGGAAATATTCTTGTAGTTCGTTCTAATTCCATGCTAATGACTTTCTAGAGTATCTAATTGAGGTGCTTATCATATTTATATGTGGCTAGTTATGCTAATCAGATTAATTATCTTTGTCACTGTTCATTACTTCATATATCTTTTATGCGACACTTACCCCCTGTATGAAAGAGTTAGATACAATGTTCTCAATTATACATGCAATGATAGATACTCAATCTCATATTCTATTCTGTAATCAATATTGATGATTGGTAATCCCTTCCTAGTGGTAAAAATATAAATAACGATACCTGGAATACTTCCTGGTTAAAATGCTACATCGGTATTAATCTATGTGCTTGCAGATCCCATTCATTATTTATTTAGAAGAGCAATTGTATATTTCAATACCGCGTCTCTCATATCATGCTGGGGATGACAACTTGGCTTAAGTGGTGTGAGGTATAGGTTTGTCATTTTTGGCACCGTTACTAGATTTAGAGAACTTAGTCTACTTTTGGTAATGATGTTAAGAATACCCAACAAGCATTTTTGGCGCCGTTGCCGGGGAAGGTTGATTACTAATCAGGAATGGAATAAAAGATTTTGAGTTATCATTCGCATCACTAGTATGATTGAGCTTATCTATTCTCTCATACAGTTTTACCCCGATATTTTCTATTTTTATCTTATGCAGGGGAATGTATGAATAGAAGACATCTTCCAGGAAATTTTGTTGACAATCCCGAAGCATTATTCAAGAAGACAAGAGCCAAGCTCAAGAAGAGATCATGAACACTTCAGCAAGAAGCTTCATCCAATCAAGAAGATCACCGGAACTTGTCTTCAGAGTTAAATCAATCCGCGAGTTCTCAGCTCCCACTACGGACAACATCCGCACTGGACTTGCTGCAGAGATCAATGGCAACTTCGAGCTAAAGCCTGGACTTATCAACATGGTGCAATCCAACCAGTTCTGTGGGAAGGCACACGAAGAAGCTAGTGCTCATTTACAACACTTCCTGGAGATTTGCAACACATTCACCATATCTGGAGTTTCCAAAGATGCTATACTACTTCGCCTCTTCCCATTCTCACTGTTAGGAAGAGCGAAGCAGTGGTTCTACGCTACAAAGGAGAAGAATACTACGTGGGCACTCTGCTCAACAAACTTCCTGGCTAAGTTCTTTCCCATGGGCAAGACCAATGCTCTCCGTGGGAAGATTACAAGTTTTCAGCAACAAAATGATGAATCCGTTCCAGAAGCATAGGAGCGCTTTCAACACTACATCCTAGAATGTCCCCATCATGGAATGGAGAGTTGGCTACTAATGCAGACGTTTTATCATGGGCTCGGCAACAGTGCCCGAGAAACCATGGATGCTGCAGCTGGAGGAGCATTCTTATCACTTACTATACCACAAGCCACAGCTCTTGTGGAGAAGATGGCGTCCAACCAAAGCTGGAATGAAGAGAGGACCCAGACACGCAAGAGAGGTGGAGGTATGCATCAGCTCAAGGAGGTAGACATGCTGTCTGCAAAACTAGACCTGCTCATGAAGAAGCTCGACGATAGAGCTGGAGATAAGAAAGAAGTTATGCACATCTACGACTCTCACATGACTTGTGAGGAGTGTGGAGACATTGGACACTCAGGCAACCACTGCCCTGAGATGCTTGAGGCTGTGAACTACATCAACAATAACAACAACAACTACTACAACCGTCCTCAACAAAATCAAGGTTGGAATCAACAGAGGCCTAACTACTCAGGTAATTATCAAGGTAACAATTCTTACAATAATAATAATAATTTTCCACCTCTGAGAGAGTTAGTGTCTAATCAAGGTAAGCTAATGGATAACCTATCTAAGAAATTGGCATCAAATGATAAAATGCTAGAAAATATAAATAATAGAATGGATAATTTTTCTACTGCCATCAAGAATCAAATTAGCTTTAATAAAATGATTGAATCTCAGTTAAATCAAATAGCTGTTGCTGTTCCTACTACTAACCTCGGTATACCATCACAACCGGAAGGATTAGAATCTGCAAATCTTGTAGACATGTTTGATGTAGGAAATTGGAGTAACCCCGTCACTGAATTCACTACTGACCTTCTGCCGGTCAAGAGAGGTGATCCAGGACGCCCCGTCATCCCGATCTCCATCGGCATGGTGGACGTCCCAGAAGCACTCTGCGACTTTGGCTCCAGTGTCAACATTATACCCAGGGTACTCTATGAAAAATTCTTTACATATCCTTTATTAGAAACAACTATGTGTTTGCAGTTTGCAGATCAGACGATAACTTTTCCAAAAGGAATATTGAAGAACCTTTGTGTCCGAGTTGGTACCTTATATGCCCCAGCAGACTTTGTAGTGGTAGAGACCGGAAATGATGAGAGGGCACCCATCATCTTAGGGAGGCCATTCTTGAACACCACGGGAGCTATCATCTACGCTAGTGTTGCCAAGATCAGTTTCTACATCAAAGGGAGGAAGGAGACATTTTTCTTCAAGAACAAGACTACACAAATCCCAGATCAATCGAGACGTGAATCAAGGAAGAGGACCAACAGGAGGAACAGGAACAAGCAAGTATGGACCGAGTCAGCTAAGATGGTCACTGTAGTCCATGGAGGTCAAGATTATCAACTTAAGTCACCGTTTTTGACCAAGAAGGACGACCCAGGAATGCCAAGCATCTACTGCTCCATAAATGGATACAACTTGTACAAGACGACTTGCGACACCGGATCGGGCGTCAACATAATGGCCGCAGTCACCTATCGGCTCTTGTTCGGGACCATGCGCCTAAGACCAACATACATTCAGCTCCAGATGGCAGATCAGACGTTTCGAGAAGTCAAAGGAACATTAACTGATGTCCCTGTCAAGATAGACGATCATTTTGTCTACACAAACTTTCAGGTTATTGACAAGGGAGAAGATGAATATGATCCACCCATCATCCTTGGAAGACCGTTCCTCACCACTGTTAAAGCAATCATCTACATTGGAACCGGAGAAGTCCATATGCACTTCCCCTCAGAGAAGGTACGCCGCTACTTTACTGACCCTAACTACATCTTTGAAGAATCTAAGCAGGTCAGGAAACGACACAACCGCAACCAGAGGAGGCAAATCATCAAGGACGGATGGGCAGACTACGAAGGAGAAGTTGTAAGGTCAGAAGACGTAGAGTTTAAACAGAATTATCCAGAGGAGACCGTAGCACCGAGTCAGGTATGGAAAGAGAATATAACTATACATGAAGAAGAGGCGCTGCCGGAAGTACCGACTACGCCACCCAACGAATCCCAGGACGAATGAGAAGACAGAGAGTCCTGTTCGGAGGACTTAAAAACACCGAACGCCTTGCCAAGAGGTAAACTTGGTAGTTATCGTTTTCCTTTCAATTATTTCAACTAGTTTACTTATTTAAAATAGTTTGCTTAGTTAATCATATTCATACTATCCTAAAAAGAAAATAAAAATGTGAAAAACAGTAAGCCCCATGTGAGTAGACGAGTGGCATAAAACCCATAAGTACATTCACTGTGGTGGCATAAAAATAAAATAAATATTTTTTTGCTTTATAAAATGAAAATATAAAAACAGGGAGTAATAATTGTTAAGGAGTCTCAACATAAAGGCTAGATATTTATGCTAACACTTAATCAGTTCCACAAGGTTTGTTGTCTATTTGAGCTCCACAGAATTTAAGAATCAAGAAGACTAGTAGACGGAGGACATTCTAATCGCTGTCAGAATGCTGCTGACTTTCAAATACACCTCTGCCACCTGCTAGCTACATCAAGGAAAATTACGTCAAAATTCAGCTTGGGGGAGAGCACCCCCATTTATCCCGCTAAGTATTTCTATCTATCTATCTTTATACTTATACTATTTTAGAATATAAATATACATAACTATGAAAAACCAAATAAAGATTTTATGCTTATATATATATCTTTTTCTTAGTGTGTTTAATAAATAAATAAAGTGGCTATGCTAATCTGTATCTAAATAAAGCTCTAGCATGGATATGATGAATAGTTGCTCTGCCTAATTTGCAAATTTTAAAGTTCTCTCTCAAGTTTAGATATAACTGTTATAATTTAAAGCTTGCTCTAAACCTAAACTTGTGGGATGAAAACTTGATCTGAAGTCTAAGTTGTTAACGGATACGATATGGGAAGGTTGAGCTACTGTTTATCTGTTCCTAGAGATGCTAGAATTCTGGAGAGTTTTATCTTTGAAAAATCTTTAAAATGTTGCATGATGAGTTCCAGTATGATGAGAGTTTAAATTCCTACCACAGCCATATATACATGCTTGCTAGACTTTGAGCCACACATTTATTATATTTACTGCTTATGAGCATTGAGTGTGGTCAAGCTGTGTAGACCCTTAGGAGCTTGTCATGTGGTTAAATCAAGATTTCACTTGCACGTTCACTCATATATGCTACTTCTACTCCGGAAGTACCATCCACATATATCCACTCATTCCATCTCCAGAACCACCTAAAAATATTCTACTCCTAATCCGGGAGAGAATAGCCAAAAATATTTTTGTTTTTCCCTATAAAATAAATGCTCAAGTTATCTTGTTACTACCACTTGCTATATTATCTCAAGAGATGAGTGCTCTAAAAAAAATAAAAAAAAAAGAAAAAAGAAAAAAATACGAGGAAATAAAAAGGAGCAAGTGCTCAGAACCTCGAAAGAAAAGAAAAAGTGAGACGAGAGGTAAAAATGGACAAGTGTCCGACAGTAGAATTAGAGGTACAAGATACCCACCTGAGAGAAAAAAAAATAATATATAGAGCATCTCATTCTCCTCACTATTCAAAAAGCAAGGAAGGTATGTATCCCCTCAAAGAGCAAAGTAGAATTAGACTTCCACCATTGTTATCATCATTATCACCATACACCATTCATTCGCCACACATGCACATCTTGATTTCACTTATTGATTTGTTTCTTTGGATCCATGGTTTGACTATACAATAAATGTATTGTAAGTATGTATACTTTATCTCGCACCTATGAGCTCCAGATATTAAAAGCCTTATTAGAGTAGGGTGAGAGAGAAGGCAATGTCACTATGCCTTATACCACAAATACTATATATATTGAGAGAAGGCATATACCATCACTGCCTTGGTTAGGATCCAGAAATACCACAAAAGAGAGATATGAGAGAATCATACAAGGAATTCTGAGTTTTATTTGAAAATCTGCAAAAACTTCAGAGCTATAGCTGATCAAAAATAAGAGACATTGCACTTGACTAGACTGTTCTATCTTTTAACTACTCAAGACGGAAGTGACGGTTACAAGTCCCATGGTGAAGGTAAAGTAAGTAAGTTTTAAGTCTTGACAGTTTACTCTAACTCAGAGATAAGATCTTATTTAAAAGCATGTGTACCGTCAATTTTTAAAAGATATTGCAACAACTTCTGATCCATTGCTGAGTCTATCCTTACTCAGGGACAAGCAAGAGGTAAGCTTGGGGGAGTTTGTTGACGGTCCTTAAGTATCAAATTTAATTATCAAATAAACAAAGAAAAGGATCCAAATGAAATCAACATCTAGACTTAGGGTTTTATCTGACAGAATTCCACGAGTTTTGGTGTTTGTCTATTTCTGCAGGGGGTTATCAGGAAATAAGGAAGAAAGGCCCACACGTCGAGATTACATAGAGATATTAACGTGCCGCGCAATTATCTTACATCTAGAAGACTCCAGAAGCCACGAGACCGAAGTGGAGGCAAAACGGGGCCTGACCCTAGGCGCCCGCCCAGGTGATCAGGGCGCCCGCCCACCTGCCGAGGCCAATCAGGACTCTGCTTCGTGGGAGATCTCCACCGACCTAAAGGATGAATCTAAACCATACAATCAATGTCGGTTTGATCCAACGGCCCATATTCACTTGAAGGGACTATAAAACCAGACCCCCTGGCCCCTGGAGGAGAGAGCCTCTCAACCCTAATTCATTATTCTAAAGGGAGAAGAAGCCCCTGATCAAGATTAGAGCCACCACATCAATTAGATATCTAGATTAGCATAGCTACATAGGATTAGAACTAGAAGGAGTAAATCTTCGATTGGTTTCCGGATCTGTCAAGAGGATTCTTGGTAATTCTCTAATTGTGCTTCTAATTATTCTTCTAATCATCTTTGTTCTTCAATATTATGAATATGACTTTGTTCTACTTCAATATATTGCTTATGACTTTGCTCTACTTGCTTATATTCAAGATTATATTATTCTTAGTTTATCATAGTTATGTACTTGGCTTAGTTAGATTGGATCTATATACATGCTTAGGATCGTATAGCGTTTATCCATCGGATCCATGGGTAAATGATAGATATTGTGTAGGCGTGGTGCTTATACCGTATTTATCTGCGATTGTACCCAATATGCCAGATCGTGGGGTAGTTCGTGACAGTGACAGCTTCATTGATTCTTATATAGTCCCCCTCTCGTGTATTGGGCTGACAGAGCAACATTATTACAGGGGAGTGATTGCTATGTTTCTCATTTACCTTGCTAATATCACTATGCATGGGCGTAGTCTTGTCTTGCAATGATTGCTAAGTATGCTTGCACTAACTATGATAATGCTAGACTATATAGTTGAGAATAACTTAGGAAATATTCTTGTAGTTCGTTCTAATTCCATGCTAATGACTTTCTAGAGTATCTAATTGAGGTGCTTATCATATTTATATGTGGCTAGTTATGCTGATCAGATTAATTATCTTTGTCACTATTCATTACTTCATAAATCTTTTATGTGACACTTACCCCCTGTATGAAAGAGTTAGATACAATGTTCTCAATTATACATGCAAGGATAGATACTCAATATCATATTCTATTCTGTAATCAATATTGATGATTGGTAATCCCTTCCTAGTGGTAAAAATATAAATAACGATACCTGGAATACTTCCTGGTTAAAATGCTACATCGGTATTAATCTGTGCGCTTGCAGATCCCATTCATTATTTATTTAGAAGAGCAATTGCATATTTCAATACCGCGTCTCTCATATCATGCTGGGGATGACAACTTGGCTTAAGTGGTGTGTGGGATAGGTTTGGCATTTTTGGCACCGTTACTAGATTTAGAGAACTTAGTCTACTTTTGATAATGATGTTAAGAATACCCAACAGTGTGGGGGAAATTGCAAGAGTGAGCACATATCGTACTCAACAAGTATAACCAGGGGTCCATGAGGCTTAAATAGCTGACACTGGTTTGACTGCATTTAGCTTTTAATAGATGATAGCATGTTTAATCATTGGATAACAAATGTCAAGGTAGTATAATTAATCCCATAACCACATGATCAATTGTATACCGGAATTATGAATAACACATATAAACAACATAATAAACCATCATTTATCATCATTATTCATGTTCATCAGTGTCCATCTATTCCGTCAGTTTTCCGGGCCGCCCGTATGCGTGGGCACGGCTAGTATACCAGATTTAACACTCTGCAGAGGTTGAACATCTTTACCCATGAGTCGTGATTTACCCTTTCGCCCGAGGTTGCAAGTATCTTAACCTCCTTCCAAGGGAGGTCGGCAGGGATCACTATGAAGCCTTTCAAAGGTTTCGTCTAACAAGTTAGGGCCATTAGATTCACTCGGCAGGCACATATAGAGCCCCCTTCCATGGCACATAACTCGTAGCCTATACACATGGACAGAGGCCACACTATACCCAACGTGTCTAGCCATTCTTACGCCATTTAAGGTAACTGCTAACAAGCTAGAAAAAGGACCTCATACTGAGCTAAAACTAGAGCCATGTAGCCCTCATGGTTGTACGAGTTGTCCCAGCTTTTGCCAAGGGATAAGTCCTTATGGAGGGTCAAGATCAATCCAGCAAAAGCCAGAGTTCTTTCCACCCTTTATATTCAAGTTGCTAGAAAGTTTATTTTATTGTTTATTGTATATTCAAATATTCATGTTATAAGATCATGGATTATAATAAAGCACTAGCAAGAACTACCCAAAATGCATATCCAAATAGGCAACAAGGAATTCAGGATAACAATCAGCTATGATTTTGCTAAGGTCATCAAGGTGGACACATGCATATGATATATATTGTATTAATTGTGTATAGGTAACAAGGGTAATCCCCAGTTATACTTGCCTTGATCAAAGCTCTCCTGAGCCTGCTGGTCTTCAAAGACTTGGTCTTGCTCACCAACGTACAGCTCACCGTCTAATCCCGATCATCAATCAACAACACGCAATTCAATGTAGACAATCATACACGAAGCAAACAAGCTATAATTAGAACAATACACCAAACAGTGGTAAAACAAATATAAAATTTTATGAAAATATTCTACGCAGCGCTACGATCACAGAAACATAAAGTTCACGAAAATCGGAATTAAAACGTAGAAGATATGAATTTTCTAAGATTTCCTATAGATAAATAATTAATTAAATGCTACTGCGAAAATAAAAAGTTTCAAAACAGAGATTTAATACTTCTAACATGTATAGCTCGTAAATACGAATCTAACGAAATTTGAATGGACAAAAACGGAGTTAAAACGAATATTTTATAAGTAAAACAATTTCGATGGCAAAACTGTAAATACTGGAAAACGTATTTGGAACTCAGCCGGTCGTTTACGTATTCAAAACCGAGAAAGCCTAAACTGGGATAACCGCCGAGGACTGTGGGTTATATAAATAAATTCCGCAGGGTCTCTTTAGCCAAATGCGCAGCGAAGGGGTATGTTTTATTTTGGGCCCTTAGATCTCGATCCAACGGCTCGGGGTTGCTCTGGCCGCAGTAATCGCCGGTGGCCGGCCGGAGTTGGGCACCGGCGCGGT
Organism: Sorghum bicolor; assembly: GCF_000003195.3. Taxonomy (NCBI): domain Eukaryota; kingdom Viridiplantae; phylum Streptophyta; class Magnoliopsida; order Poales; family Poaceae; genus Sorghum; species Sorghum bicolor. The sequence continues at coordinate 16,031,707 of NC_012876.2, read as the reverse complement.
GGCGCCATGGCCGGAGCCACAAAGCTCGCCAGCGTCGTCCGTTTTCGCGATTCCGTGTACCAAAAACCAAGCCGAGAGCACGGGAAGATGGAGAAACTCACCGCGGACTCGCTGGGGTACTTCGTTGGGGCCGAGGAGCAAGGGAAAGAGCTCGTGACGCGCGGCGTTTTGCTCCCTCTCGGCGAGATCCAAAATATCACAAAGAAACGAAGCTAGGGCACGTTTTCGCGGTTTAGATGCGAAAGGAATACGCGGTTGGCTCCACGGTGCTTAAATAGGACTCAGGGAGATCAAATCCCTGAGAAATCGGGATCTGCTACCGGCGGATTCGAGTCCGCCTCGTCCCCGACCGGTGAAGAAGGAGGGATGCGCTGTCTCACGGCCCCACATGTCATAGAAAGAAGAGTGGGGCCCAGCTGTCAGTCAGAGGAAGGGGGGAACAGCGCGGGGCGAGACTGGGCCGCGAGGAAGGGGAAAGGAGTGGGCCGAGGGGGAGGAAATTGGGCTGTGGGTTGGGAGAGGGAGTTGGGCCTCGGCTAGCAGGCCACCAGGCCGAGGGAGAAGAAGAGGGGAGGGGGAAGAGGGCCTTCGGGCCAAAAGCAGTGGGGAAATTTGTTTTCCTTTTTCTTTTGTTTGTTTTTTTAAAAGCCATTTCAAACTCATTTCAAAATCCTTTTTAAATGTGTTTGAATTATTTTGAACTTTTGTCAAACACACACATATCAATAAATCAAATGCAAAGACATGAATTCTCAAACATATTGCTAAACTCCTATGATAATTTTTTTAATTTTTTTTAAAAAATATTATTTCTCTATCTTTCATGAACACAAAAATACAAAATTAAATTTTTTTCACCTATTTCAAAAGTTGCAAATTTTTGGGTGTTACAATTCTACCCCCCTTAAGATGAATCTTGTCCTCGAGATTCGGAAGATGGTGATCAAAGAGATGTAGATACTCCGCTTTTGAACCTTATTCACTCCCTTGAGTAGCTCCTTCTTAGTAACCATTCTATTGCCTTTGTCACTCCGAACATCTCCATCAATGGTCCCCAAGAGTTCAGCAATGTAATTCGTATAGATAAGGTTTTTCTTTTTACTTATAGCTTATCTGGGGTATATGTTCCTTGCCCATCCATTTAAAACATGTTGCATTTCCAACCATGATATACTCAACTTTCTCCTTATTACTTTCATTGTCCCATTTCACAATCCTTCTTCTCCTTCTCCCAAAGTGAGCCCTAATAATTACCAAATTTGTAGTGTTAGAAATATCACTCAACCTCCGCACACAAATCCTCAAATCTAGGTGTTCTCCAAACTTTTCCTAGCACACTCTTTATGCTAAGAGCTTTGGCATCGACATATACTTCTCCATGATTCCACCACTAGAGACAACATATTCAATTAGATAACTTAGTTTGCTCAAAACTTACTAGCCATGCATGGTGTAATAATAAGGTTTCATAACTCTCTGAAGAATCATCCGTAGATGTTCGATATCCCTTTCCAATATCTTTAATGTCAACTTGTCTTGGATATGTTGAAAGTCGAACCTCCATTTGATAATAGCTCAATGTGAAGACCAATCCTGACGAATACCTGAACTCATTGGTGCAAAGAGTAACCAATCTTGAGCAAAGATATTTGTGGTTGATAGGGACTTGTCCACCAAAGGAATAACAGATCTTCCAAATAAAATACTTGAACACATAAAACCTTTGTCTTGCAACTTCTATAGCTTGGCTACCCCCCTTAAGATGAGATCAGCTAGGGAATACCAAGGATGGCTTGAACATTCTTATGAGTAGGTTATCTACCATAAAAGAGCTTCTTATATCCAAGAGAACTCATGTACATAGACAAGAACAAGTAATCAGAAATTTCTCGCGAGATGAAAAACAGCAACTTAGTAAACCAGCTACAACTCATGTTCCGTCAACCTGATAGAGTTATGGTCTATACTGCTGGAAAGCTTATCAAATTCTCCACGACTTTCTTGTTGATCACTTCCCCATATTCGGACGTTAAAATAAGGTTTGATAATCCAACATAAAATCTGTCCAGGAAGTCTGACAACACAGACACAGCATCTTGAAACAGTCATATCATGAGCCATAGAAACCATATGATGATGATCCTTACAATGTTGAAAAGCTTATGAAATCCTATGAAACTTTTGTATACAACTATTTCCCAGATTATGAAGTTAATTTGGCTGAAATTAGGAAATACTAGGACTGTCCAGACTTTGAAACAGAACAGAAACATCCAAGTGTAAATATCATATCTCAGGTCCTACTTATCCGAATAAGTTCCAGCTTATACTGTTGGTAAGCTTAGAAAATGGTCTATAACATTTCTATAGAACACTTTTCCAAATTATATAGTTATATTTGTCTAAAACAGTAAGCAACCGAAACTGGTCCAGATTCTTGACAGCCCATCTGTATCATCTTGTGATTTTTGTAACTTCCAAACCAAAATAGCTATGAGGGTGATTCTTGCGGTCAGGGAAAGATGTTGAAGTCCAATTTCATCCAAAATTTTCTCATAATTTTTTGTTCATCTGAGAACAGAGATATAATCTGATAAAGAGAGGATACTCCAGAAAGGCAGGATAAGATAACAAGAGAAAAACCAAAACCCAACTATTTATTTCACTAATCCTTATACCTTAGACCTATAACTAAATGAAATTGTGGAGAAAGCCCACCAGATCATTACACTCATTACAAAGATCCAAATCAAACATAAGCATAATAACAACCAATTAAGTATTGAAGGTTCACACTTCACTCAACTTGCGATACTATCGTTCTCTTCATAGTAAAGGTAAAGATCCTAAAACTTATATTTCAAAGACGCAAGAAGGTGGTAAGAAAAGTTTCTAAAAGCATACCAAATCAAGGAGTGAAGGTGAGAACAAGTACCTTTAAAATAAGCAACAAGGTAGAGACAAATAGCAAGGATAGGGATATAGTATGGATGAAAATACCAAGGTTTTATAGAGCAAGGATTTTATGACAATTCCAAAATCTTAAGACGGCAAATTTCTAACTGGGCTTGCGTCCTACAGTCAGCATTGCTTTGATACCACTTTGTAATACCTGATTTTAAGGACAAAATCAGATATGCACCATATGTGAGTCTTAGAAGCCAAATCTCACATATAGCTACAAATAAGGGGTAATATCAAAAGACAATGCATAAATTATATAACGAACGTAGTATAAAAGATATAACCTTTGATAGCAAACAGCGGATAGACAACATCAAACTTCGGGTATTAACTTCTCTCCACAGGATCCAACTGACTAGTTGATCACAAGCCTAAAGCATCTCCTGAAGTGTGGGGGAAATTGCAAGAGTGAGCACATATCATACTCAACAAGTATAACCAGGGGTCCATGAGGCTCAAATAGCTGACACTGGTTTGACTGCATTTAGCTTTTAATAGATGATAGCATGTTTAATCATTGGATAGCAAATGTCAAGGTACTATAATTAATCCCATAACCACATGATCAATTGTATACAGGAATTATGAATAACACATATAAACAACATAATAAACCATCATTTATCATCATTATTCATGTTCATCAGTGTCCATCTATTCCGTCAGTTTTCCGGGCCGCCCATATCCGTGGGCACGGCTAGTATACCAGATTTAACACTCTGCAGAGGTTGTACATCTTTACCCATGAGTCGTGATTTACCCTTTCGCCCGATGTTGCAAGTCTCTTAACCCCCTTCCAAGGGAGGTCGGCAGGGATCACTATGAAGCCTTTCAAAGGTTTCGTCTAACAAGTTAGGGCCATTAGATTTACTCAGCAGGCAGATATAGAGCCCCCCTTCCATGGCACATAACTCGCAGCCTATACACATGGACAGAGGCCACACTATACCCAACCTGTCTAGCCATTCTTACGCCATTTAAGGTAACCGCTAACAAGCTAGAAAAAGGTCCTCATACTGAGCTAAAACCAGAGCCATGTAGCCCTCATGGTTGTACGAGTTGTCCCAGCTTTTGCCAAGGGATAAGTCCTTATGGAGGGTCAAGATCAATCCAGCAAAAGCCAGAGTTCTTTCCACCCTTTATATTCAAGTTGCTAGAAAGCTTATTTTATTGTTTATTGTATATTCAAATATTCATGTTACAAGATCATGGATTATAATAAAGCACTAGCAAGAACTACCCAAAATACATATCCAAATAGGCAACAAGGAATTCAGGATAACAATCAGCTATGATTTTGCTAAGGTCATCAAGTTGGACACATGCATATGATATATATTGTATTAATTGTGTATAGGTAACAAGGATAATCCTCAGTTATACTTGCCTTGATCAAAGCTCTCATGAGCCTACTGGTCTTCAAAGACTTGGTCTTGCTCACCAACGTACGGCTCACCGTCTAATCCCGATCATCAATCAACAACACGCAATTCAATGTAGACAATCATACACGAAGCAAACAAGCTATAATTAGAACAATACACCAAACAGTGGTAAAACAAATATAAAATTTTATGAAAATATTCTACGCAGCGCTACGATCACAGAAACGTAAAGTTCACGAAAATCGGAATTAAAACGTAGAAGATATGAATTTTCTAAGATTTCCTATAGATAAATAATTAATTAAATGCTACTGCGAAAATAAAAAGTTTCAAAACAGAGATTTAATACTTCTAACATGTATAGCTCGTAAATACGAATCTAACGAAATTTGAATGGACAAAAACGGAGTTAAAACGAATATTTTATGAGCAAAACAATTTCGATGGCAAAACTGTAAATATTGGAACTCAGCCGGTCGTTTACGTATTCAAAACCGAGAAAGCGTAAACTGGGAGCGGGTTATATAAATAAATTCCGCAGGGTCTCTTTAGCGAAATGCGCAGCGAAGGGGTATGTTTTATTTTGGGCCCTTAGATCTCATCCAACGGCTCGGGGTTGCTCTGGCCGCAGTAATCGCCGGTGGCCGGCCGGAGTTGGGCACCGGCGCAGTGGCGCCATGGCCGGAGCCACAAAGCTCGCCGGCGTCGTCCGTTTTCGCGATTCCGTGTACCAAAAACCAAGCCGAGAGCACGGGAAGATGGAGAAACTCACCGCGGACTCGCTGGGGTACTTCGTTGGGGCCGAGGAGCAAGGGAAAGAGCTCGTGACGCGCGGCGTTTTGCTCCATCTCGACGAGATCCAAAATATCGCAAAGAAACGAAGCTAGGGCATGTTTTCGTGGTTTAGATGCGAAAGGAATACGCGGTTGGCTCCACGGTGCTTAAATAGGACTCAGGGAGATCAAATCCCTGAGAAACCGGGATCTGCTAGCGGCGGATTCGAGTCCGCCTCGTCCCCGACCGGTGAAGAAGGAGGGATGCGCTGTCTCGCGACCCCACATGTCATAGAAAGAAGAATGGGGCCCAACTGTCAGTCAGAGGAAGGGGGGAACAGCGCGGGGCGAGACTGGGCCGCGAGGAAGGGGAAAGGAGTGGGCCGAGGGGGAGGAAATTGGGTTGTGGGTTGGGAGAGGGAGTTGGGCCTCGGCCAGCAGGCCACCAGGCCGAGGGAGAAGAAGAGAGGTGGGGGAAGAGGGCCTTCGGGCCAAAAGTAGTGGGGAAAGTTGTTTTCCTTTTTCTTTTGTTTGTTTTTTTAAAAGCCATTTCAAACTCATTTCAAAATCCTTTTTAAATCTGTTTGAATTATTTTGAACTTTTGTCAAACACACACATATCAATAAATCAAATGCAAAGGCATGAATTCTCAAACATATTGCTAAACTCCTATGATAATTTTTTTTAATTTTTTTTAAAAAAATATTATTTCTCTATATTTCATGAACACAAAAATACAAAATTAATTTTTTTTCACCTATTTCAAAAGTTGCAAATTTTTGGGTGTTACAACTCTTCAAGTAAGGTAACATCCTAAGGTACACTTCGAGCAAAATATGGAGGAGTTTTACAACTTCCAGACTCCACTAAGTGAAGAACCTAGATCTACGAGCACAAACACACTGGAGATACTGGACACTCAGGCAATCACTGCCCTGAGATGCTTGAGGACGTAACTACTGGAGTAACCCTGTTGTGGAAGTAGTTACTGACCTTATGCCAGTCAAGAGAGGCGATCCAGGACGTCCCGTTATCCCGATCACCATCAGCATGGTGGACTTCCCAGAAGCACTCTGCGACTTTGGCTCCAGCGTCAACATTATGCCCAGGGTACTCTTTGAAAAATTCTTTACACATCCTTTACGAGAAACAACCATGTGTTTGCAGCTTGCAGATCAGACACTAATTCTCCCAAAGGGAATATTGAAGAACCTCTGCGTCCGAGTTGGTACCTTGTACGCCCCAGCAGACTTCATGGTGATAGAGACTGGTACTGATGAGAGGGCACCCATCATCCTAGGGAGGCCATTCCTGAACACCTCAGGATCTGTCATCTACGCTAGTGCTACCAAGATCAGTTTCTACATCAAGGGGAAGAAGGAGACATTTTCCTTCGAGAACAAGATTACACAAATCTCAGAGCAATCCCGACATGAACCAAGGAAGAGGACCAACAGGAGGAACAGAAACAAGCAAATGTGGACTGAGTCAGCTAAGATGGCCACTGCAGCTCAAGGAGGTCAAGATCGTCGACTCAAGTCACCTTTCTTGATCAAGAAGGACGACCCTGGTGTTCCAAGCATCAAGTGCACAATCAACGAATACTCTTTTCATAAGACACTCTACGACACCAGATCTGACGTCAACATAATGGCCGCTCCTGCATGGAACCATGTCCCTACAACCAACATACATTCAGCTCCAGATGATTTTCAGGTCATTGACAAGGGAGAAGACGAGTACAATCCACCCACCATCCTTGGAAGACCGTTCCTCAACACTATCAAAGCCATCATCTATATTGGAACCGGAGAAGTCCACATACATTTCCCCTCTGAAAAGGTACGCCGCTATTTTACTGACCTTAACTATATAGTTGAAGACTCTAAGCAGGTCAGGACAAGAAGAAGACGACGCAACCACAACCAGAGGAGGCAAATCATCAAGCACGGATGGGCAGACTACGAAGGAGAAGTAGTAAGGTCTAAAGACATACAGCTTGAACAGAACTATCCTGAGGAGACCGTAGCACCGAGTCAGGTGTGTAGAGAGAAGATAGTTATACATGAAGAGGAGGCACCGCTGGAACCACCGACTACGCCATCCAGCGAATCCTAGGATGACTGAGAAAATGGAGAGTCCCGTTCGGAGGACATAAAAACACCGAACGCCTTGCCAAGAGGTAAACTTGGTAGTTATCTTTTTCCTTTCAATTATTTAAAATAGTTTGCTTAGTTAATTAGGTTCATATCATCACGAAAAGAAAATAAAAATGTTAAAAATAGTAAGCCCCATGTGAGTATGCTCATGGCATAAAACCCATAAGTACATTCACTGTGGTGGCATAAAAATAAAATAAATATATTCTTGTCCTATAAAAATAAAAATATAAAAATAAATTTATGATCCTACTAAACAGAGTAACATTTATTGAGGAGGCTCAACATGATAAAGGCTAGATATTTATGCTAACACTTAACTAGTTCCACAAAGCACAAAGCTTTGTTGTCTATTTGAGCTCCACAGAATTCAAGGATCAAAGAAGACTAACAGACGGAGGACATCCTAATCATTGTCGGGATGCTGCCGACATTCAAATACATCTCTGCCACCTGCTACCTACATCAGAAGAAATTGCGTCAAAATCCAGCTTGGGGGAGAGCACCCCCATTTATCCAGCTAAGTGTTCTACTCATGTTTATACTTTACTCAAATAATAAAAAGATGCATAATCATAAAAACGCAAATAAAGATTTTGTGCTTATATATATCTTTGCTTAGTTTGCTAAATAAATAAATAAATAAAGTTTGCTATGAACCCTCATGATAAGCTCTCACATGGAAATGATGAATAGTTGCTCTGCCATGACTAGTTCTTAAAATTGAAATCTCTCTCAAGTTTAGACATGACTGGTATTAATTAAGATTTGCTCTAAAACCTGAACTTGTGGGGAGAGTACTTGATCTAAAGTCTAAGTTGTTAACGGATATGATATGGGAAGGTTGAGCTGCTGTTTATCTGTTCCTAGAGATGCTAGAATTCTGGAGAATTTTATCTTTGAAAATCTTTAAAATGTTGCATAATGAGTTTCTGTATGATGAGAGTTTAAATTCCTACCACAGCCATATATACATGCTTGCTAGACTTTGAGCCACACATTTACTTTTTACTGCTTATGAGTATTGAGTGTGGTCAAGCTGTGTACACCCTTAGGAGCTTGTCATGTGGTTAAATCAAGATTCACTTGCACGTTCACTCACACATGCTGCTTCTACTCCGGAAGTACGCATCCACATATATCCAACCATTTCCATCTCCAGAACCATCTAAAAATATTCTACTCCTAATCCGGGAGAGAATAGCCAAAAATATTCCTATTTTTCCCTGTGAAATAAATGCTCAAGTTATCTTGGTTACTACCACTTGCTACATTATTTCAAGAGATGAGTGCTCTAAAAAAAGAGAAAAAGAAAGATACGAGGAAATAAAAAGGGGCAAGTGCCCGGAACCTCGAAAGAAAAAAAAAGTGAGACGAGAGGTAAAAATGGACAAGTGTCTGACAGTAGAATTAGGGGTACAAGATACCCACCTGAGAGAATAGAAAAAAAATAAATATAGAGCATCTCATTCTCCTTAAAAAGCTTCAAAGTGCAAGAAAGGTATGTATCCCCTCAAAAGAGCATAAGTAGAATTAGACTTTCACTATTGTTATCACCATCATCACCATACACCATTCATTCGCCACACATGCACATCTTGATTTGACTTATTGACTTGTTCTTCTGGGTCCATGGTTTGACTATGCAATAAATGTCTTGTAAGTATGTATTAGCTATCTCCCTCCTATGAGCTCCAGATATCAAAACCTTATTAGAGTAGGGTGAGAGAGAAGGCAATGCCACTATGCCTCATTCTAAAAATACCACATACTTTGAGAGAAGGCGTACACCGTTACTGCCTTGGTAAGGATACATAAAGACCACAAAAGAGAGACTAGAGAGAGTCATACAAGAAATCTCTGAGTTTTATTTGAAATTCTGCAAAAACTCCAGAGCTATAGTTTATCAAGAACAAGAAACATGACGCTTGACTAGACCGTTCTATCTTTTAACTGCTCAAGACACAAGTGACGGTTGCAAGCCCCATGGTGGAAGGTAATATGAGTAAGTTTAAATCTTGACAGTTTACCCTAACCCAGAGATGAGATCTTGTTTGAACGTATGTGTATCTTTAAGGCATGAAACCACTGCAGAAACTCTTGAGTTCATGTTTGCTCAGGGACGAGCAAAGGTTAAGCTTGGGGGAGCTTGTTGACGGTCCTTAATGCTCACATTTAACCATCAACTAATCATGGAAAAGGATCTAAATGCAACCAACACCTAGACTTAGGGTTTTATCTGACAGAATTCCACGAGTTTTGGTGTTTGTCTATTTCTGTAGGGGGTTATCAGGAAATACGGAAGAAAGGCCCACACGTCGGGTTTACATAGAGATATTAACGTGCCGCGCAATTTTCTACCATCTAGAAGACTCCAGAAGCCACGGGAAGGAAGCGGATGCCGAGAGGACTCAGGGACAGGGCGCCCGCCCTCAACCAGAGTCCAATCAGGACTCTCTTTCGGGATATTGCTCCACCGACCTAAAGGATCAAGGATAACCGTTCGATCAATATCGGTTTGATCCAACGGCCCATATTCACTTGGAGGGACTATAAAACCAGACCCCCTGGCCCCTGGAGATCATACCTCTTCTACAGAATCAAAGTTAGGGTTTCAATTCTTCATCAAAGTAGAGAGGATCCCTCTAGTTCTTCTAGTTCTACCTCTAGTTCATCTAGTTCTAGTTCTAGTTCATCTAGTTCTAGTTCTAGTTCCTCTAGTTCTAGTTCTAGTTAGTTCTAGTTGTAATCTAGAAAATAGGGAGAGAGAAGAGGAGAGCTGAGGAGGAGCCGGGTCTGTCGAATCTTCCTCAACATTATACTTTTGCAGCAACTGGTTCGTTCTTCATCGTTCTCTAGGTTCTTCAATTCATAATTCCTGAGTTCTTTAATTACTTTTATTTACATTCAAGTTATTTATTGGATTCCCGCTTGCATCAAGTGCTCTAGTCTTTATAGCGCTAGAGTAGTAATTAATAGATTAGACGTGGTGTTTAGTCTTGCAATTACCTAGAATTGCACCCAATCCTGCGGATTGTTGTGGTAGCCCTAGGGTAGTGACAGCCCTAACGGTCGACGTATTCCACCTCGTTTGGATCGGTGTTTGTAGGACCGTAGTCGGAGCTTCCTAGCCCCCTTCTCATCTCTTTCTGTGGTTAGTGTTCTGATGACCCGAAATAGATAATCTTGAAGTAATTCTTGATTCTTAGATCAACTAGAGAACTCTCAGGAAACTTCCTCTCTTCCCACCAAAAATAGTTATATAGTTATCCTTGGGCGATCTTGGATCGTAATTAGTACACTCACGTTCTCTGTGGAAAATCGATACTCTGGAATACTCCCGGGTGAAGGCTACATCGGTATCCGTGCGCTTGCGGATTTTTCTGTTTGCGTTTAAAATACCCAACAATTACCAAATTGGGAGAAGTAATTGCGGAAAGGCGTCATTACTGCAGAGAATTTCGGAGCATTAATGATTTTATACTCCGAAATTGGGGGCATGTGTTGACACCGTTTTTTGGACACATATCTTTTGATACGCACCTAGAATTAATGGAATGTGGATCGGCGGATGGAGCAATGGTGATTAGTCTACAGGAGAGTTGCCGATGAAGGTTGTTGTCGATGAGGAACAACCGAATATGATTAAGTCCAGAAGTGGTAACGTATTCATGCCGATGATCAGTGTCGGTGTTTGCCGATGGCTGTAACAGGTAGTCTGCCGATGACTCTGCAGAAAAGCGCGGAAGTTGCCGATTGATTCGTGGCAGTGTCCCGATCGGTTACAGGGATAGTTTAAAGTTTTCCTTAGTTATTAGGATTCGTTTTGTATACGGGTTCCGTTTGATTTGAAATTCGAGTCCTAGTCGTACTTGTAGCTCTTTGGACAGGGTATAAATGTAGACTCTAGGGCAATGTAATGAGACAACTATCAATCAATCAAATACAAGTTTTTACTCATATTCCAGCATCTACTTTTCAACGACTTCGTCCTATTTTCTTTTTATTACGAGTTCTTAGGAATTCGTCGGGTCAAACTCGGCGCGTTCTCAAGTTCCGCGTGAGCACCTCTTGGCCGTGAGATCCGGGCGCATCGCTGTTGTCGGGACCAAAGTGTTCGAGTTACCACCTTTGTCGATTGTAAGGTTAAATCGGCTTGCACGCCTTAACTTTTAAATCGGGTATTAGCCCTTTGTGTTTGCAGATCAACTTTTGCACCAACAATTAACAATAGAAAATAGTAAACCTGTCCAAAAAGTTTTTGAAACTTTATTTTGTGACTAAAATTTTGAAACTTCTACAGAGTAACATATATGTAGGTCATTGCATGACAAAAAAAATTCGGAGTATAGAATATATTTTTTGTAAGGTTGCTGCACAATGTGCCTTCTCTTTTACTTAGACAAATGAGATGACCGATTAAATGTGGTCACTAACCGGTTTTGGAAGGTTGCCATGTGCAGCAACCCGCTGTTTGAGAGCAATTTAAGATAAACAACTCTACTTATGTTCGTGTGCAACCGGCCTTCGTATGCAACCTTTGCAACATCCGATAACAGGCGCTAGATTTATATCCGATGGCTAGATTAAGAGGTGGGTAATTTTAACACTTAAACCCCCCACCATTACTTTTACTAACAAAAAAAAGTCTCCTGGATCCGTTCCGTCCCGTCGGTCCGTTACGATCGCTCGTTTGCCTAACGCCCAGGCACCCCGCTGGTACCCCGATGCCTGATCTGTGTGTGAATTCCAAAGTAAAAAACCTTCCTGCAGATCGAGCAGCTTCATCACTGCGTAGCCTGCAACTCGATCGTTGTACTTTACTAAACATGGCCGGGTGCCGGAGGAGAAAACATGCAAAACCATGAAAATTACACAAATCATAACAGTAGCTGCTCAAAATGAAGGTTTAGAGCATAAAGGAAATAACGATCAGTACCAGATCGATAGCAAAAAATTCACTGACACACTCAAAAATTCAGTGATATTACATCTGGTGGCATAAAGCAAACAATCAGCCATCAATTTTATTTGGGCAATTCCGTGCATCATGATCCGTTACTATTTGCTTGCATTTTCCACACCGCCGTTTTTTTGGTTCCTTCTTCTCCTTGCTCTTCATAATTCTTTTGCATCGCCCTCTGGACACGATATCAGTTGGTGGATGTATTTGTACTTCATCTGGAATATTCCCACCAAGGAATGTTTCGAACTCATCCTGCTTACTAACTGCATCAGCGGGAACGATCTTTTGTAGGGGTTCCACTAGGCTCGATAAACTAGAACACAAAAAGTCAATCGCTGGTTCAGAGTTCTTGGCCATTTGTACTAGATCTTCAAACGTGTTCCGGGAATATGAAAATTTTTTTCGCATTGCTAGCTCCATAGGATCTTTAGCCTTTTCGTCGAGAAGGTTGCCATCATCATCAAAGAACACTTCTCTACAAAATCAAATATCTAATCAACACTATAACCACACAAAACAATTTTTTTGTTAAAAACAGGGTATAAACTAACCTTTTACATTTTTTCTCCCATCTCTTCATAATAAAAGTCGACGGTATCTCATTTTGCTTCTCAGCTCTAAGCACTTGTATAATATGACGACATGGGATGCCATCAGACTCATAAAATTTACAGGAGCACGTACCAAACATATTAGACTTGTTCATCTAAACAACTCGCTCTTTTCCAGATTGGCTGCTGATTGTGAAACATTTTATATCTTCATACTCTGAAATACCTTGAATAAAGCACATGGTCTCTCGCAGCTACAATTTGTTCCTGAAATTTGAAGAAAACTTCATGTGTGTAAAGATCACTGCATTGCTTCTCAATGCTCCATGGTGTCATCAATTTAGGGTTGCTGTGAAGACTTGTATTATCAGCTAGCAACTCCTCTTGACGTTGGCACTCCAAAGCTGTGTCAAACCTTAGCCAGAACTCAACAAAAGCCAACTTTCTACGAATGAAACGACTAAAAAAAGAATTTGCACTCTCCGATCGTGATGTAGTCCTAAGCATTCCTGCTAGAGGTATGTCCAAAAAGTATACCGGAATCCATGATTCACAAATGGCAAACCTATTAGAAAACCAATCATTTCCCAGGAGTCCATAATCTGTCATAATAGAATTCCATTGTGACTCAAAATCATCCGAATTCTCGGTCCCCCAAACACACTTGTTTAGTCTTACCCAAAAATTTTGATCTTGACTTATAGAGGGCCCTACCTTCTCAGGTACCTTATCCATGATATGCCACATGCAAAACCTATGAGATGTTTCTGGCAGAATCTCAGCGATAGCAGCAATCATGCTCGCATCTTCATCAGTTGTGATTAGTTGAGGTGCTACTCCACCCATAGCCTTGAGAAAGGTCTTGAACAACCATACATATGACTCGATCTTTTCATTAGCTAAGAACGCTGCCCCAAGGAAAACACTTTGCAAGTGATGACTGACTCCAGTAAATGGCACAAATTTCATGTTATACTGGTTGGTGGTATAGGTTGCATCTACCGAAATCACGTCACCAAAAACATGATAGTTTTTCCTGCTTAAAGCATCTGCCCAAAATACACGAACAAGTCGCCCTTCTTCGTTTACCTCAAATTCATAAAAGAAGGCAGAATTTACTTCCTTCTTTCGCTCAAGTTGTGCCACAAACATTTCTGCATCTGCATCCTTGATTTTGGTTCTGAGGACACGATAATAATTTTGCATATCCCTCTTGGTGCAGCCAACATTCTCAAACCCACCCTCAGTGACATGGAGAAGTCGATATGCCTGTGAAGTGCCAATGCCGACGCCTGAACACATAAAACCGTACGTAGGGTATAGGGTACAGACATGAACGACACTAGGAATGAGTGGCTACTACGGACGTACCCATACCTGCCGGCATCACAATCTAGGACGATGGTGGATTCGAATGTCGGGTGGCGATCCATGGTGATCTATGGTGACTTTGCAAAAGACGGACGGACTGGCGATCCACCTCTTGACGGCGATGGAGCGGAGACCCTGGTTCCTGGCGGCGTCGATACAGGAGGAACAGGCGCTGGCGTGAATGGGTGTTGGCGGAGACCAAGCGGCGTCGATACGTGGAGGAACGGGCACTGGCAGAGACCGAGCGGCGGCGGCGGCGGCACCAGTTCGAGCGATCGTAACGGACCGACGGCGGCGTCACCAGTTCGTGACTTTTTTTGTTAGTAAAAGTAATGGTGGGGGGGTTTAAGTGTTAAAATTACCCACCTCTTAATCTAGCCATCGGATGTAAATCTAGCGCTGTTATCGGATGTTGCAAAGGTTGCATACGAAGGCTGGTTGCACACGATACGCCCCCTTTAATATGTCTTCATCATCTACAACCATGTTTATGTTTCAGCGAGCGGGCTTTGCAAGTTGGGCCGCAGCTAGTCCAACAGTAGGGGACAGTTGGGAAAGCATAAGACTTCACCGGGCCGAATTTTACATGAGTGGAAGGAAACAAGTTGGAAAAAGTTCACTTTTTCTCCCAAGTACGATTTTTCTACCAGAATTTCAAAACCGGACAAACCACATTTCTTAACTTTTCAAACCATGCATTTTATCTCATGCCTTGTTTAGTTACCCACCAAAAAAACTTTTCATCCGTTACATTGAATATTTGGACACATACATGAAGCATCAAACGTAGATGAAAACAAAAACTAGCTGCACAGTTTGATTGTAAATCGTGAGACGAATATTTAAGCCTAATTAGCCCATAATTAGCCATAACTGCTACAGTAACCAATATGTGCTAATGGCAGATTAATTAGGCTTAATAAATTCGTCTCACAGTTTTCAAGCGAGCTATGTAATTTGTTTTTTAATTAGTCTATGTTTAGTACTTTAGATATATGCAGACATTTTTTATGTTAACTTTTCATGTTGGAACTATACTAAGCCTCACTCGAACAATTTTGAAGGCAGATTTGTCTTTTTTTTATTTTAGCTGAATTTTTGAAAAATCATAATAAATAATAGAAAAATTGTAAAATAAAAAATCTAATTTTATTGATCTCCACATGTGTATATCTACATAGTGAATATATAAATAGTATGCTTTACTATAAAGTTGGAGCAGTTTTGAAGGCAGTTTTATCTTTTTTGTTTTTATTTATTTTAGCCGAATGTTTAAAAAATCATAATAAATCATAGAAAAAATATAAAATAGAAAACCTAATTTTGTTGTACTCCACATGAGTAGATCTACACCATGAATCTATATATATTATGCTTCAATATAGAGTTTTTTGCTTTAGATTTAGATCTATGTTTTTCTATATTTAACTAAAATAATTCATAATTGTAGTTTCTACGCTCCAATTGTTGTAAAATTTTATGATGACCTCATTATTGTATGCTTGAACTGTAGTAAAAATTCGGATCTTGTATAACTTAGTTATATATTTATTTAGGGTTTATGTTTGTTAAGTCTAAACAAATTTATAACTAAGTTATACATGATTTAATGAGTACGAAATTTTTACTACTGTTTAAGCATACAATGGTTAGGCCTTCACCACAATTAGACCATAGAAACTACAGTTATGAATTATTTCAATTAATTATAGAAAAACATAGATCTAAATCTACAAGAAAAAATGTTATACTAAACATACTATATTATATATTCACTGTGTAGATCTACTCATGTGAAGTCTAACGAAACTTGATTTTCTATTTTATGATTTACATAATTTTTTAAAGATTCAGCCAAAATAAATACAAATGAAAAAGACCAAACCGCCTTCAAAACCACTCCAGAAAGGTAAAATGCACGGTTTGAAAAGTCAAGGGAGATGATTTGCTCGGTTTTGAAGTTCAGGAAGGAAAAACGGACTTTCACAAAAGTTAGGAGAGAAAAAACAAACTTTTTCCAAACATGTAATATGCACAAGGAACCAAGAAATTGCAGCTTGTTTGGTTGGTTAGAATTCATGTCGCAGTATTATTATTCCCTAAAAGTGGTCACAGTAATTATATTATTTTCTAATTTTAATTTGTTTTATCAGCCTGCAAGCTTATTATGACAATGTCAACGAGGCATTCAGGTGCTATCCAAAGAATGGATCGTGCTAAGGCCTGTTCCTTGATGATATAAACTAAGTGCAACAACTTTCACAAATTGATTCACGGCTCAGTGGTCAGACCCCTTTTCTTGTGTGCACTTGGTCACAACTTCGACCTCCTCCGTTGGCTGCTTGTTTTTCTAGGGTCACAAGTGGCATCCTCGACTATTAGCATGCATAAAATAAAATAATAAAAGTTGTCATTAGCTGTTAAAGATTACTTCTATGTGATTTTCTGCGTTGTTTAAGAAAATAGCTACATATGTTGAACTACCTCTAGTTGAACTACCACTACTAGAGGTTTTTGGATGATTGCCAAAATCACAGATAGTCTCGGCAGTTTTGCTCCCCGGGACTAAAGGGCGATTGCCAAAATCACAGATAGTATCGGCAGTTTTGCTTCCCGGCCCGAGACTAAAGGGTTCCGCCCAACGGCTACTGCGCAACTATCGGAGCAGGGGCCCTTTAGTCCCGGCTCATGTTACAGGCCGGGACTAAATGGGGGACTTTTGTCCCGGTTGGTCCCATCAGCCGAGACTAAAGCTTTAGGCCTAGTTGGTGGCTTGCCCCGGGACTAAATGGTCTATTTTTACTCCCTGTTTTTACTTCCAGCCGGGACTAAAGGTGCACCGGTTATATCTTTCTCCCTTCTTCCTCTCCGAGACCGAGCCCATTCAAAATTTAGTGAGCTGTATTCCCTCTCTTCTTGCTTGTCATTGCTTGTTCTTGCTTGTTCTTTGTCTCTGGCGCCCATTGGTGATCTTCTTCGACTCCGTCATCGACTCTTCATGTTTAGAGGTAACTAGCTTCATCCTCCTATGTCATTTTAATATTGTTTTTGTCCTTGCAATTTCTTCACCACTTTGAGCTAAAATTTACTTGTTAGTTTGAATTCATAGCTTAAATTAGTAACCATATATATAATATTTCATGGTTTGCTATAAATTAAAGAATTATAGTGTCTTTTTCAATCTTTCTTCTATATATAATTGAGATCATAAAAGGAATTTAATTAGTGTCTTTTTTAATCTTTCTTCTATATATAATTGAGATCATAAAAGGAATTTAATTAATAGGGTTCATGAAATCGATTTGTTAGCTAGACTTGTTAGTTTGACCATGTATAAAGATTTTGAGCATAGAGTTCATCAAACTAACTTGATATTTTTTTATTCCTAGATTGTATCCATTATAATTTTCATGTTTAAAACAAGACAAGTATAGAATTTTATTATTAGTGTCTTTTTAATTACTTTTCTTTACAAAATATTGTGTTTATAATAGTTTGCAACAATGAATATGAGAATAGACAAAAATTAAAATAAAATCATACATAGTTTAAAGAAATGAGTATGGATATAGTAGATGGCAACTGTGACTAGGTCCTCAGTCTCTCATCATCGGGATCCAAAGCGTCTGCGACCGGATCTTCCTCTCATTGCTTGCGACGAGTGTAAGCAGAAGATTATGAAGGAGTACCGAGTGAAAAAAGAGAGAATCAACAAGGGTCGTATATTCTACAAGTGTCTTGACCGTGAGGTGGGTTATTATTTCCCCACATTTGATTAATATGGTTAATTTGACTCGGTTTTGCTTGATGATGTTGTTTAAATTCCTTTTTCTTTGTTCTAATTGCAGTGGGAGGGCATCAATGGATATAAAGGTTGGTATTGGGAGGAAGAGTACGTTCAACATGTGCAAAATTCTGTTGCACAGGAGGTTGCCGCTGAAGGTGATGAGGCAGTGAGCTAGCGGAAGAAGTTCATCGATGTTGATCCCGCGGATGTGCAGCTGTCTATTTTAGTTGGGATAGGACGAGAACTAATTATGTTACTTAAGTGTATGTTAGTTCTACTTTTTTTTATTGCTAGCTCCAGTTGTCTTCGTTGTAGTTAGGCTTGATTGAATTAATCAATCATGTGATGTCATGCGTGTTGTGCAATAACATGAGGAACTAACTACATGGTTGTAATATTTAATACAGATGTCGTCACGCAATTGGATGTATAATGTCGATAGTTGCTCCAAAGAGTTCATTGCTAGCGTGCACTATTTTTTAGGTGCGCCTGAGGCAAATAAGCAGGATAGTTTCATGTGTTGTCCATACGTTGTCTGTAAGAATTTGAAGGAATATTCATGCTCAAAGACTCTTTATACACACTTGTTCAAGTCGGTTTTCGTACCCAACTATATTTGTTGGACGAAACATGGAGAAAGGGGGTTGTAATGGATGATGAAGAAGAAGATGAAGAATTGGACCACACCGATATTATTGCTCAGTATGGTGCCTTTGATGATGATGCAATGGGGGCAGATGATGAAGAAGATGCGGCAGCGGCAGGAGACGCGGGAGCTGATGTTGATGCTCTTGGTGATGCCATTCGCGATGCACAAAGAGAATGTGAAAGTGAGAAGGAGAAGGCCAAGTTCAAGCGCATGCTAGATGATCACAAGAAATTGCTTTATTTGACCACTTAAGATGGACAAAAAAAGTTGGGTACAACACTAGAACTGTTGCAATGGAAGGCAAAGAATGGTACATCCGACAAGGCATTTGGGCAATAATTGAAGATCATGAAAAAGATGCTTCTGAGAGCAAACGAATTGCCCACCACTACATATGAAACAAAGCAGGTTGTCTGCCCTTTAGGATTAGAAATCCAGAAGATACACGCATGTTCTAATGACTGCATCCTGTACCGTAGGGAGGAATATGAGAATTTGGATACATGCCCGGTATGCAAAGCATTACGGTATAAGATTAGGCGAGATGATCCTAGCGACGTTGAGGGTGAAGAACGTCCCAGCAGGAAGAAAATCCCTGCCAAGGTCATGTGGTATGCTCCTATAATACCTTGCTTGAAACGTTTATTCAGAAATAAAGACAATGCAAAGTTGTTGCGGTGGCATAAAGAAGACCGTAAGGTAGACAATATGCTGAGGCACCCTGCTGATGGAGTCCAGTGGACAGCGATAGATAGAGAATTCCCAGAGTTTGCAGATGAGGCTAGAAACTTGAGGTTCGCTTTAAGTACAGACGGTTTTAATCCTTTTGGGGAGTAGAGCAGCAGTCATAGCACTTGGCTAGTCACTCTATGCATCTACAACCTTCCTCCGTGGTTATGCATGAAGCAAAGGTTCATTATGATGCCTGTGCTCATCCAAGGGCCGAAGCAACCTGGCAATGACATCGATGTCTACCTACGGCCATTAGTTAATGAACTTCTTCTTCTATGGAGCAAGCTAGGTGTATGCGTGTGGGACGAGTACCAACAGGAACACTTTGACCTACGAGCATTGTTGTTTGTCACAATAAATGACTGACCTGCTTTAAGTAATCTTTCAGGCCAGACAAACAAGGGATACAATGCATACACACACTGTTTTAAAGACCTTGACAGTATATTTTTGAAAAAATGTCAAAAGGTCATGTACATTGGCCACCGTCGGTTTCTTCCTATGGGCCACCTAGTAAGAAACAAAGGCAAACATTTTAAAGGCAAGGCAGACCACCGGACTAAGCCTCTTAACCGAGATAGGGATGATATACTCGAAATGGTGAAGGATATGAAAGTAGTATTTGGTAAGGGATGGGATAGTGAACCTATTCCCAAAGATGCTCAGCGACATGCACCCATGTGGAAGAAGAAGTCCATATTTTGGGAGCTACCCTATTGGCATGTCCTAGAGGTCCGCCACTCGATCGATGTGATGCACCTGACAAAAATTTCTATGTGAACCTTCTCGGATTCATGGGTGTCTATGAGTAACGTAATGATTCACTTGAAGCACGATAGGACT